>NW_013666470.1:331288-373721 GCF_000517525.1 Limulus polyphemus
AGTCATCTCCGCCCACCGCCAACTATTGGGCTACTCCCAACGAATAGTGGGATTGACCATCACATTATAACGCCCCCACGGCTGAAAGGGCGAGCATGTTTGGTGTGACGGGGGATTCGAACCCGCGACCCTCAGATTACAAGTCGAGCGTCCTAACCACCTGGTCATGCCGGGCTGTAGTGTAGATACTTTTCAGGTTTCGTACTTCCTGCAGATAGTACAGACAAAAAAGTTGGTTAAATAAAATGCCTGTAAAGTTAGAGCATGATATTTAGTAGATTATAAGTCCATGATACTATTTCTTGCTAAGACTGATAATAATTAAAATACCATCATTGTTTACTACCTAGTATGGATTTTGAATAAAGTAGTATTTGCTTGTTGTATGCAGCCGTTAATGAGACCTTTCGCCCACTTCCAGAGATTAGTATCAGGCAGGTTTATATAAGTACCTTGAACTTAGATAAATGCAGCAATAATATCGTATCTAGAATAACAAACATTACTAAATAAAACTTTGAAGTGACACAAACGTATCCGAGACACAGAGATAATTGTTTATCTAACGACGTACATTTGTATTGTCATGGGTAGAAATTAATACCATTTGTGTCCTCTAGAGTACACTTTAACATTATCAACAATCATATTGTATTGATCGTGTTCCTGAAGGCAGTAAAGTCGGAGTCGTCAAAGATGAGTGTACTGATTTATTGGATGAAATCGAAAGATTAAGTATACGTTTCGCTACATAAGAGCCTCTCGAGAACATTAGACAAGAAAATTAGCGGCCATCATCAAAGGAACAAATGCCATACGTGGTGCCACTATTCGTTATAAAAAAGGAGTTTGTCTAATATACTAGCAACATACACAATACTTGTCATAAGAAATGTGTCTTGACGCAGCAAAAAGAGCTAATGATTGCCTTAGTTTGTGATCGAACATATAGTTATAGGACATTCCATGTCTCATAATATGGATGAAGTATATTTTCGATGTGAAGATTTATCCAGCAATTACATAAAATAAATTGAAACTCGTGTCTTACAATATAAATGTTTCATTCTTTGGAATATTGGTAGTACACGTTGACATCACTCCGTTGTTAGGGTTAAATATCTGCAAGACCTTGCTAATGTTCGCAAGTTCTGTTACTGGTTTCTAACCATAAAACACAAACTTTGAAATTTACCAAAGAAGTATGAAGTATGAGATTGGTATGAACCTGCTTACGTATTATTTTCTATAAGACATTGCTACAGGATACACAAGTAATTTCCTAAAATGTAATTTTTATAATACCATTGAGATAGTGTATACTTGTTTTTTCTTTGTTAAACCGTCGTATATCCAAATTAGAGGCACTTGGATCTAGCTGACTAGAGCGTGGTAAGAAGTTAAAGAATAATAAGCGAAATACTGTGATGAAGAATTCATAAAAATGATCTGTACTCGGTAGCTCAGAATAGAGATTGATAAAATATCTTTAGTTATTATCTTAATCTTTTAATTCTCCATTATTTAAACAGACACTTTACTGTAATACTGTAATATGCTTGTTGAAATCACAAAGTAGATCACTTAGGTTTACAAGACGAACACTAAACTGTACTCCACGAAAAGTTGTCAAAAGGCCGAGAACTTTAATAGGGTAAGACTGTGACAGAGACAAAAATCAAGATACAAAGGTTATAGAAAACAAAAAGTAGACATTTCTCTGATTTCGACTAATCATATGAAACACTGTGAAATGATTATTCTTTATTCTTCCAGGAAAGTCGAGCTGACAATTCAGGAAGATCCAGTTTTTATAAATGCAGCAAAACTAAAGCATACCAATATAGAGAAAGCCATATAGGTCAATATTTCCCATAAAAATATCGCAACCTCAATGTACAAATTTATATTGTTCAAGACTGGAATATTAAATACAACTAAAACATGTAAATCATTTATTAATTTTGAAAATTGTACAAATAGAAGTACAGGAGTGAGAGCTAAGACTACCACAGTCGAGAACTAATGTATTTAATGACTATATTAATGATAAAGCAAGAATCAGATGTTTAAAAAATTATATTTTGTTGCGGAAAATACGTGATAGAAGCATATTCACATATTGCTTTAGTAGGCAAGTTATTTCTGATTATTAGGAGCTTAAACACTAGTTAATCCGAAAATCAATTCTCTATTACTACATATACTTTTATTTTCCTACAAGCATGATTATGTGCATATTGTGAATTGCATAATATATATATATATACATATATTAAACCTCGACATAATCCCTAAACTTTATTTGACACAGCTTGTAGTAATGGGACATTTCATAAGACGCATGTTCCAGCATGTTTGGGGAAACGACTGCAACGGTGTATTGAATGTGTCATCCCAGATTATTAAGCAAGTTTTATTAGCAAAATTCTCACAAAGAAGAGAAAACTAAAAGTAATTGTGTTACATAAATTTTGAATCCAGGAAATAGAACCCTGCATTTATGCAACGAGTAATCCATAGTTCCATCCAGTAAAATGCAAAATTTAAGAGGCCTGTAGAGTCGTTGCCCGGTTGGATATATTTCATACATTAATGGAAATAGTTTCACTTTAAATTCTTGTAATTCACATTGCATACATATTACCATTCGAACTTTTGTATATAGCACCATAAAGACAGGCATTTTCTTTACGCGAAAAGCTATCTCGACCAGGTTTGACAAAACCCACTCTGCTATTCGGTATCAATGTACAAGCGACATTATGATATTTTCCAATCAAGTGCATGGATTTTCGTCTTCTGAAATCCAATATCCTAAGCATTTCGAAGTTGAGTATAATCATAATTATATTACATGTTTCATCGGATATTGGCCTAGCGAGGCCTAGTGGTTAGCATATAAAGACTGTTAATCCGAGAGTTCCTGATTCGTGGCGCGTTATCGTAAAAAACGCGTTTTGCACTTTGGGGTCATGCGTTCACTATAATTGTGATAGTCAAGTCCCACTTTTCGATCTCCTTCCACAAGTGGTTTATTAGTAAGTCTAAGGGCTTATGACGCTAAAACTCGTATTTCAATACTCGCACTGGGCACAGCATAGATAGTCCATTGTGTACATTGGTGCTTTGTAATAAAGAAACAAACTATTCGATCAGACTGGAGTAAGCCAAGAGCTATTTGATTGATGCTATTGACAAATTCTTTTCCTTTAGTCTATTAGCACAAAATAAGGTCGGCAGTGCGCAGTAATCCTTTGTGTAGCTTTGTACAAAAATTCTTAAACAAACAATCCACCAGATATTACGAGTTAATTTCTATTTCCATACTTTCTTTATAGCCTACCACGATATCCCCACGTGCGAATTCATTACATCACATAGCAGATGTTCATTTAACTGTATCTTAACGCTTCCAAAACATATTTACATTTCAAAAATTGAATAAACGTGCTCTTTTGAGGTCTGAAAGTCAAGGATTTATTCGATAATGCCTTTCATTTTTTTACTTTGGATCTGAAAATAAGTCTCTAAACACTTTTAAATCTTCTGGGATAAAACTAACTTATGAGAACTACCCTGAGTTGTATAAATAATGATCAGTAATTTCATAATATTTTGCGTTAAACGCACATACTTGTAAAGTCACATTCACTGGTATTAAATGTTGAACTGCTGAGTTCCCTGAGAGAGAACAAGTAAATTACTCAGTTACAGATATTACGCTCTTACTTATCTTCTGAATAATGCTTCATGTTTCTATAAAATAAGGTAGTTTGTCAATGGTTTAATGCTAATATACTAATGGGCCAAAGGAATATTATAAAACTGCTGATTTTTGAAATTTCTAAATTTTTTCAGTATCGGTAGACAAATAATTAACTGTTGTTAATAAAATATCATCAAATGGAGAGTCATTATTTAACATACATTTAGTAAAAACACACACACATATATATAGTACTGGAATCAAAATTAAAGGTACTTGTAACCGTATGTTAGCATCCTTTAAAGATGTTTTGGTTATTTTTCGTTATTGTAAACAAAATCATTCAAGGCTTTAAGAAATGAATAAAACCCTATAATCTGAGTGCTTTCGAAAGACTTCTTGAAGGTACGTGTTCTTCTAACACCATGAGTTCAAGGCTTTAATTTGTAGGACTAGTTAAATGAAGTACTTTAACTTAATACAATGATAGTACTAAAAACGAAAATTTAATAATTTTGTAAAGATCAAAACAAGCTTAAATTAAGATATTTCAATTTATAATTTAAAATAAACAATTTATTTTTTCAAAATACTAATGTCTAACGTATTCATCAATTTCTTTGTTTGTAGTTAAGCACAATGCTACACAAGGGGCTATTTGTGCCCACCACGAAAATCGAAACCCGGTTTTTAGCGAATATATTCACAGACTTATCGCTGAGTCACTGGAAGATTTTAAATTTGTATTAAATTGCTATTGCAACAGAAGTACTTTTTTCTGTAGTCTGATCCATAACTCTGAAGATTTAATGTTAAGAATACATTATTGATTGTTTTGGATACATTCATCTAATTGCGGTGAAAACTTCTTGGTTAAAGAAACAAAAATTATCGATACATTTTTTAGTTGAAACACAAAGTTTCTCTTCTTAGCTTAAGAATACAGTGACTCTCAATATATCGCAGTCTTTACATCAGATATCTTCGTATCACCTAATTAAATTTTTGGCTAACAGCAGCTCATCCTCTGCCAGAGGATAAAGTTGGGTTTCTATCGTGTTAACAACAAAGCATATTCTCTAGACTAGCGGTAAAGTAATTTATCTTAAGTCAATTTTAGATAGTAGAAAGCTGGTTTTAGGACTAAGAAATTTATTCTTTTATTTCTTGGAGAAAGGGGTATTGCTAAAACTGTAAAGTGAATGCTTTTGAGGGTTAGCATTTATGCTCTTTCTTAATCTATTTATCAGTTTTCTGTATTTTGTTGTTGAACAAGTGTAATGAAACCAGAATGCTTCAAGTATACTTTAGCGAAAAATGAATGAATCTTAACCAACATGTAAAGAGGCATTTAATGGTAAAAATATGCATCAGTTCTGTTCTTAGTCGGCTGTGTTCATAGTTTCCAGTTTTTTTGTTAACCCGACCAGGTAGAATTGGTGGTTTCTAATAAGCAGTTTACATATATACAGAAGGTTGATTACGTTATATTAAAACTATTTTGAATATGCACGTCAATAAGTCATGTGACAACTACAGTCAATATATGGCCGCGGTAAAACGGCATGATTGAAAACTAAATTTTGACATTGTGTGGTGTTACGTACGTGGATGGCACCGAAATGAGAAGGTTGTGTAAAAACCCCTTCCATTGCAAAATATTCTTTCATTTAAATCATAAATAATTGTTCAGATTGGTGATTTAGAATCTCTAAGACAGGGATATCCCTTGTACTTAACGGCATTAGAAGATAGAATAATATGTATCAACTTGGGGCACCAAGGCCATCGGAAAAGAGACCTGTAAGAATTCGTACCTAAACCGTGGTAAGTGCATTACAGTGTCTTGTGACAGGTGACAATCTACTAACATAAAATTCAATGATAAAAGCTGTCTATTTGCTCCCGGCAACAGTAAGCAACATAATGAAGAAGGAGCTCAGTTTTGAAAAGCAACACAAATCATGTATATACAAGTTGTTGCTTCCACAATATATTCGCTAAATTGTCGTAATTTCATTTCACGACTTGTATTTCGATTCTGAAGTTTCCATCACAAGAAGTTTGTTACCTTAACCAACATTGGACATAGGTTACTATTTTACCAATAATAATTTTAACAGTTTAAGTTAAGTGTGAATCAAAACACATTTACTACATTTCTGAAATCCATGGATATCGAAATGGGGCTTTTGGAAAATGTCAGTATTTTAACCTTCCATAATTAAAATATTGCTTTGTATTTAATCAGGTAGATTTTTTTCAAGCATTTGATGTACATATTTTTCTATTTAGTTAGCACCTGTTAAAATAGGATGTAGCCAGTTGCACTTTGCGCTAATCTCCTCCTCGGCCAGTATACAAGCTAGAGTTGTCTTTCTATTCGTTGATACTTGATTGCACATATTACTGTATTAATTCAGTTAGCATGCTGCAAGTAGCATAATAGTCTTCACTGGACTGTATAAGCAAGGGAATTATTTTCCCTTAGATGCATTATGAGTTGGGTATGTGACACAGGTAATTTAGAGATATGGTTTATTGCATAATTCATACTAACCTAACTGAAAGCTTGCCGTAACATAATCCTGAGGGAGTTTGGTGAATATGTGATCCTAACCTAGTGCTTGAGTTTTAGGTCTCGTTTTGAAAACATTACAGCTTTTGTAGGTGATCCTATGTTGCTAACTACTTAACCTGGATCTAACCTAGTCTAGTCAGAGTTTAAACATTACAGAGAACCTGGCCAGCTGTAATATTGGGGTTTTGCAACCATTTGTGTGAGCGACTCAATAAAGGTTATTTACTTATCGTTTTATGCACACCTTTGTACCTCTCTCTATATTTACTGGTCTATTTTAAAATTATTCCCATATGGCTTTTCTTCAGCCCTTCTTTTATATGTAGCAGTTAAAGTTAATTTGTTGGACATTGAGACACCTGAATACACACACAAAGATGTATGTAGTACGTAAGATCACTCCACGTGAATAAACAAAACAGACTTATGTTTAAATATATGAAATAACTTTTCTTTATTTTGGAAATATCTAGTAGGCATTTTTTAGTTTAGTTAAATTTCACATTTTATCATCGTGATTCAGTTGATGAAAAGACTCCCCTCCCCGATGGTTCAGTGATAAGTTTGAGAGTTTATACAGCTGAAAATCAAGTTTTGATACCCGCTATAGAAAGAACATAGAAATCCTATTGTGTAGCTTTGTGTTTAAAAATAAACACAGAGTTGATGAAAAATGACAAATATTTAGTTATTATTTTAAATAGACGAAATTAATAAAATAACATTTCAATAAGTAGCAAACTAATTGCATAATGAGCAAGCTTTGGTCGAAAACAGCTCAGATTTTAATTTTAATAAACCAAATTACGCTTCAATATTAAAGTTAATAATCAAAAATATAAATCGATGAGATAGTTTTACCAATTATAACTTCCTCAAGGTAACGTTATCCAAATAGTGAATCATTTTCCATTTGATCTTTAATTTACAGGAATAAGTATACTTTAATATACCTTGAAACTGCTGCAAAGGATTCTTAAAGTCTATTTAAATCAAATTGGATTACGAATATTATTTACAGGTTATCAAGTTCAGCTTAAATTACACCCTGATAGAGTTAATGGTAGAAAAATCTATTTACAAGATATTGAGTTCATCTTTGAATTTTACATGTCACAAACCACCATTTTTTTACCCATAGATCATGTTTTATTAATGCACGAAAACAATAAACACTTAACTGTGTCCCGTAAAAAAAAAGTAATCCTGTTTTATGAAATATATGTCTGTTAACGCGATAATTATTATTAAAATCTGAGACAATCGAGCTACCAACATAGATTAGAAGTACAATGTAACCCAGCAACGAATATACCGTTATTATAATGATTATAATTCATTGATTCATTATTTGTGTATCTTTGTTAATAGCTATGTTTTTGGTTGTAGAAGTAAATATAAATCGCAGACATTGCTTTCTCTAGAGTTCAACCAAATATGAATAAGTTTTTACAAACTCTAAACAAATTAAAGCAGAAGTTTTATAAATACCACCGCATTAACTTGTTAAATTTTAGCACAGACTTTAAAAGCTGTAACTTGCCAATAACCATACTTTATTGATAGCTATCATAAGGTTTGATATTTGTGTTGTTTTTTTATGGTGTGATGTTTCACTTAGTTACAGATATTCTGAGATTTCTTTAGTTGTACTGTGTTTTTATTAAGGACTAATACTGTTAACATTATTTTCAATGAAACCTACTCTCTCGAACAGATAATTAAGTTCCTTACCCTAATTGGTTCAATGGCATGTGAAGTGTAGTGGACATAACGCGGCATAATAAAAACGACTTTATGATTCCCGAAACTTTAGCTTCATTACCCTACTTCGCGTTTTAAAAGTTCATCTGATATATGGCTGTGCTTTATTTCATATTGTGTAACATAATTGTACGCGAGACTGCATATAAAATCACTTCAGCTATGACAATAATAATAAATGAAATACTGCAACTCAAGTTATGTTGTCACGGACTTATTAGTCTATATTTATTTTAATATTGATGTTTGTTTACATTTAATTTCTATTTAGAAATGTACATAAATTAAACTGTTAAATATTATATTGCGAAACTCCCGCCTATTCTCTAAAGTTGTAGAGATTCTCGAGTGTAAGAATCACCAATTTATGTGTGTACGTAAACGCTAATGTAGATTTGTATTGTTACGTAATCTGAATTTTCGAGAAACTCTCCACACGCCTATAAATATAACCAATGCGACGGGCCGAAAAAGAAATATCTATTATTGGGTTGCTGTAATTGATGTACTATAAAATCTATAAGCTGTATCTGTGATTAACGCTTATTAATCGGGAAAATTCAAATATTTCCCTAGGAAAGTTTAAAATTTCGAACATTACAAACCATTTAACTTCAGTGGATTCACATCGGACATTAGTATTTTTACGAAAACATTACCTAACGTCATCGGTGGAAACTCGACCTGTAATCGGTGTGTGATCGGTGAGAACTACAGTGCTTGCTAGTTCCCTGTTAAGTGAATTATACCTACATCAACTCGAAATTAATTTGCTAATCGTAAACCCTCGATAAGATACCAAGGAAGTTCCAGATTAGAAATAATACTTTATATTGCTTATAAGTTTGTAAAACTTTTGTATATAAATCATTGTTTCTAATAACTATGTGTAATAACTACTATTGTAAATTGTATTATTGTTTGTATATTAAAACATTTGTATAAAACAAATAAAACTGTGTATCAATCTTGTTGGCAAATATCATAAATTGGATATATATCGGCATTTATTTAACTACTAAATTTAAATTATCATTTAGCTCGGTTTCAGACCATTCAAAATTGTAACATGTAACATAATAAATTAGGGGCTGAATCGGAGACAAAATTCGATCTAAATTAGAATGTAAATCATAATTCAATTTATATCTATAATGCTAACAAGATTTGATCATGTCTGATTATCAACATTTTGTTCAATCATCCTCCCTCGAACAACTAGAAAGATATAACAAAAATTAGTTGCTCGAAATTGCCAAAGTTTTAAAAAATCAATGAGAAAAAATGAACTAAAAAAGCATATTATTTAAATACTAGTCGATGATGATTTGTTGACCGAGGAAGCATTAGAGGAATACTTTAGTGTACCCACTAGCCAGTCGGGGTTGATTGATAAAGATAAGTTAGAATGTTTTCAAAATAGAATTAAATTTTATTCAACCATTTAAAGATTAAATAAAAAAAAATGGTAGCCACAGATTCAAAAGTCAGGGAGCATGTTATACAAGAAAGACGCCGAGATGGGACGATCCCCTGAACTGTACAGTCACCAGACATCACTACTATGTATTTTTTCCTGTAGATTTTTGTGAAAGATATCGTCTACCGGACAAAGGTGACTGATCTAAGGACACTTTGGATCACCAGTGGAATAGCTACTTTTACGGCTGATGTACTGGCAACAGATATATGAAAATCGAATATCGACTCAATATCTTGAGTGCCACACACAGAAAACGTGTGAATTTATGGCAAGTAGTGTATTGCAGGTAAAAACTAACAACAACAACAACAAATGCGTACACTTGACCTTTATCTACTACAAACCGAAAGTTTGTAACAGTCACTGTCTTGTCGTGGTCAAAGTCTGTATACGTCACATATTATGTCGGACACCCTGTATATGGCTGAATAACGTATTTTAACAAGAAAAGTCTTGTTATACCGAAAGTGGAAAATCATCAGCGAGTACTGTTGTTAGCTTTAATTTGTATATTTACACTTAAATTGTTTTATAATTACACCAAATATTAACATAAATTGAAAAATATAAAACATAAATGGTTTCGAGGAAATGAAAAATAAAACTACCAATTTAATTTTCATTAAATGATGTATTGTAGAGAATATATTTTCATCAAAAGATAAAATGAGCATGTTTGTTTTAAAACGCTTTAAATTTTTCACAATTATGAGATCTTGTGTTATAAAACACAAAATATAATCTTTGTTTTAACCTTGAAAAGTGTGATACTAACTGCACGAGCGTGAGTGTGGAGCTTTTTTAACCATTGTGAAGAAATCAACCGAAAAAATAAATATTTATATTTATAACGATTTTGGAAAACCGTTTTCGTTTGCTTGATTTCTTAAACCTAAACGAGCTTTAGTATAATAATAGAAATGCCATATAATGAATTGTTCTTTTAACGCTGCTGTTTTATTGTATCTACCTAAAACAAGTTTAAATTAATAGTAACAAAAATTTGTTTTTATTTTTGTTGTTGTTAAAAATTTAACTGTTACTATAAATACATATGTCTCTATTTTTTGCTGATTTAATCACAAATGTAGACAAAATGTAGATCTGTATTGATTTCAATACGTTTGTGGTAGAAAGTGGTGATGCGCTGACATCCGAATGTACAAAGCGTTTGTTTTGAATTTCGCCTAAAGCTACATGAGGGCTATCTGCGCTAGCCGTCCCTAATTTAGCAGTGAAAGACTAGAGGGAAGGCAGCTAGTCATCACCACCCACCGCCAACTTTTTGGCTACTCTTTTACCAACGAATAGTGGGAGTTACCGTCACGTTATCTTGCCCCACGGCTGAAAGGGCAAGCATGTTTGATGTGATGGGGATTTGAACCCGCGACCCGTAGATTGCGAGTCGAGCGCCTTAACCACCTGGCCATGAACTGACCCCCTGGGGACAGAAATATTCTGTGTGGCGGATGTATGGGGAATCCTAGGAAAAGGTGGAAAAAATTCTGTAAAATGACAAGTCTTTTACTAGTAAAAATTACATTTGTTTAATATATATATATATATATATATATATGGATATGTTTGCAACATCAGCACTATAATTCAGTGGTTATTATTTAAGTGTATGCTTCAAATTTGTTTAGAAATATAGTTTCAGTGGCTAATTAAGAAACACACACAAATACAGTAGTTATACCATGTAATATAGGATGTTCTACTATAAAGATACCTTTATAATCAGTCAAAGTGGATGTTAAGTCAAGAAACTGATAAGCCTTGATAAGTTTCTAAATTTCAATAAATGGTAGAGGACAAAGATGTTTGAAATGTATGAACAAATCAGAAAGAATGTAAAAGAAATGACATTCGGACAATCAGTTTTAATACAAAAAAAATCACATTTCCGTGCTAAAGCATTGATATATTTTTGAGGAATAGACCAAAGTAAGTCATTGATAGCTTACTTTGTCTAGTTTTGTTCGTGAAATGTGTGTGTGAATTATAATAATTTATTTTTGTCGTGTGGTATTTGCAGCAAGATTATATGTGTATATATTTCTGTTACCGAGACAACTTTTCTCATCCATTTCCCTCAAATGGATAACACGAAACGAATATGACGAAATGAGCATATAAACCTTAATACTTAGGCACTTCTAATGAAATAATGGTTGTTTATTGCTTTCTTTAAAATGAAAAGGAATGAATTAATTAAACATTTGGAAAAATGAAATATACTTATAGAGAGTGTTGTTCATGATCAATAGTAACAATCTACGTATTCAGTCATCTTGTTATCCTTGTAGCCTGTGATGAAACACAGGTTAAAAGCCCTGCGATTTGTTGCAATTCGTTTAAACTACAATTTGCGAATGCAGATGGTGTCTCCAGAAGGATCACTTACAGGTTTATGCGAAGAAAAGATCTCCTATCTCTTATTTGCAAAATAATGTAATTATAGACTCAAAGTTGTAACGGAGATACCTGTTGTATTGAAAGTTGTAACGAGGATACCTGTTGTATTGAAAGTTGTAACGGGGATACCTGTTGTATTGAACCGAGAAGGTAAAGCAACGAAATGCTTTCTTTCAGTAAGTCCAATAAAGGCTACTCTAGTCGCACATCAGAGGTACTGCAAACAAGTTAAAAATTTTATCAATAACTGTGATCTGAGGTCTAAACGGTCTTTGCAGCTAAAGAAGGAATTTTATAGACATTTCAGTTAAAAATGTAAATAAGATAACTTACACGGAGTTAGGCCTGCAAAAACGAAATGATGGTTAAGGCGCTTGACTTGCAATCTGCGTGTCATGGGTCTGAATCCCTTAATCGATTACGCTCGCTCTTTCAGGCGTGTGGGCATTATAATATGATACTTAATCCCTCTATGGATGGTGTTGATTAGTTGTCTTCCCTCTAGTTTATCACTTCAAAATACGATAAAAATATCACAAACAAAAACGATAAAGATGTTTTACCAAAGCCCGTAGCCAAGCAAAAAACAATTCTTGAAAACTATTCGATATATTTCTTGTAACAAATGGAGCTATGCCATCACATTGGATGATGATTCATTCTAATAGTTAAGTGAGTGTACAAGTTGAGCGATTTATTACCATCCAGCCGGTGAAATAACTGTACAGAGACTAATCTTAAGAAAGTTTTTCCACGGAATTCATGGTAGGCGAAAGTTGTGGCTATAATGGAAACTTAAATATCCGAAGAGTCAAGAAACATGCTAAGGTGAGGTTTGAAATTTCAGGTCAACATATTGACGTTACAAAATAACATCTTTGTAAGGATTAGAATTCAATACAATACGAGTCCATCAAAACCAAAGCAGGCAGACATATGTCTAGATCAACATTTTAGTTCTTTTACACGATGGAAGTACAAAAAGAAAAAAGGTCAGGAATTTGGCCAAGGGCGGTGAAGAAAAGCTGAAAGGCACGTGCATGTAAGATCGTAGCATTGTTCTGATAATGATAACAATAGAGAATATTAATGTGAAGAGAACATCATCTACGATCGAAGTCTTCGTCTAACTGAGTGCTATGTCATACATAATAGCTCATTGGTTTTAGTGTGAGCGAATGAAAGACATTAAAAAAATCGAAAACAAATTCTTTATTATCTTCTGTGGACTTTTATATACTTAGTATGTGGATTTTGTTCTTAATTAAAGATCCCTATTTTCTGCCTCATCAGTTTTCTTTCTCTCATTATCTCAGTATTCCCACTTTTTATACTTAAAGTATAAAGTAGACTTGAAATAATACAATTAAAAAATTTTAAAGAAATTATTAGTGCTTGAATATTGTCTTTTTCACGTTATTAAAACTATTTCTTATTTCTTTATCATTTTCTTCTTTAAATAATATTTATATATTTTCATTACTTAGTCAGTCAATGGTACATAATAGCTAGACTAGTATAATATACATACAAATCATAAAACTTCTTATCTCAAATTACACTTCATATAAGCGAGTTGTAAATTGTAATTCAAATAGTTATATAAGCACATTACATAAAATTAAGTTAAAAGTCAATTTTATGACAAGCTGAAAAAAAATTAACATCCTACGAAATATAGCCATTTAATCAACTATAAACATTATTTCAATAGAATATTTTCAGGTTTATAGTTTTAGTCCATTTCCAACTGGATGTAATTAGCTTCATCCTCACTGACAATCGTGAGATTGTCAAAACATGATTTAGAGCTTAGGAAAGCTTGGATAACTTATGGACTAGCAAAGATTTTTGAAACATGAATCTCATAGCACGAATATTTTATAAATAAACACTTATTGATACATTTTCACCAATTTTCGCTTAAAAGTAATTCTAAACTTCAAATAATTTGTGATTTCGGTTTTACATTGTATTTTGTGTGTCTTTGTCATATACTTATAACAGATAAGCCTTGCATTCGTTTAAGCTTTCAAAGTAATAAAGAATGAAAGCCGGTTTTCTTTCGTCCAATATTTACATCATCACGTTTGGTTGTTTGAAGTTAAGCACAAAGCTACACAAGGGCTATCTGTGGCCTGCCCACCACGGGTATCGAAAACCGGTTTCTAGCGTTGTAAGTCCGCAGACATACCGCTGTGCCACTGGGGGGCGGAAGTGACGATGTATCTGGTAATTAAGATTATAGTATTAGTTAAGAACATTGATGTAAATGCTATAGTTTCCTTATTAGAAAGGATTGGCAACTGCAAACAACAACAATATTTTGTATATATGTATAATAGGCTAATACATGTCAATATTAATAATGATTACTAAGATATTAAATAATCTTGACAACAAATAACAATCATGAATTAACGGGAACTCATTATTTTCAATATGGTTGTTGATCTCGAGTTTATACATTTGATTATACATATATATATATATCTAACTGTGTCACCCGTAGTAATACGACGTGACATGCATACATTTAAAGGATTCTACTATTTTTATAAGCCGTTGCTTCTTATCTTATATTCTAATCAATCATATGTATAATCTCTTTACGTCCCTTCGATTTCTATGAACGCTTAATTCACATTTTGTTTGGTCTGCTCTACGTTACTTATTAGACGTTCATCGTCTGAAGTTCAATACAATGTTTTTATTGACAGTCTGTCGAGTTTGCGTGATGTCTTTTTCTAGTGCCCGAGTATTTAAACATACTGAACGATAAAGGGGTTAGTTTCTAGCAATATAAAGTATAATTTTTTATATAGAGTGTAAAATATGATTATGCTGACATAAACTGTTATTTTCTAAATATAGTTTGAAGAACTCCATTTTTAGTACTACATTTACAAATTACATCAAGTTTGTAGAGAGTAGTGGTGATTTCTGTAGTATGAGTAATCAAGTATTCTGAGTTCTGCTAATTGAAGAAAACGTACATTATGGTTTCAAATTCGATGACGAGAAACCCACTTTGAGACTAATAATGATTGGAGACGGCTTGAATGGGTAATGAAGAAAAACTTTAATATAAGTTTAACATAACAGCAAATGTACAACGTTTCGACAAGGTTTTGATGATGACAAAAAACATGTCTCCAACCATTATTAGTACATTATGGTTTGTTCTTCTGTCCAATGAGAGTCGTTTATAAATTATATTATATCAATTATTTATTCTAGGAAAATTACAAACACAAATAGTAATTATTCAAGCAACTATAATAAATCTAGTAGTATAGGCAAGCTTCCAAAAATGAATTTTTTTTTAAATGATAATGATATTCTAAAGCTTTAGAGTAAATGAAATCTTGATATGAAAAGGAAGGTATCGATAAAATGTATACAAAAGTACCTGACAGTAGCAAGTTGTATGTCAAAATTATGCTTGGAAGGCCTTTTACTTCTTTCTCTTTTTGATTTATGTATACAAGTGTGTGTGACTACTTAACGGTTTCTTGGCAACAGCATAATATTGCGTTACCTCAAGTTTAAATATTTTTCGATCACTGAAAGCGAAAAAAAAAGTTAATTATTGCTACATATATTTCTTTCAATTTATAAAAATAAATGAGAGTTATATTTGCATATTAAATCGTCTTCTCTATTCTTTGTTTACCTTTCTATCACATAGAATATAAATTTATTCAGATATATAGGAATATGCTTTTCAGAAATTTTCGTACAGGTGTGATGTACTTAACTGATATCCTTGTTAAGTGGATGATGATATTTGTAAACTCACATTAATTTTCGCCTGATAGAACAAACACTGCTTTGGCATACTTCTTCGTTATCCATCCTCTGGAGTGTAATTTTATCCAAGTAAAGAAATGGTAGAGAAATTTGTAAAAGTTACTATGCTATAACGTGTATATATATATTGGAAATGGCTGCTGAAGTAGGTAATCTAAAATCGTGAGATACCGAATTAGAACCTTTCTTTCACTAATAGTTTAGTATAGACACAAGTAGTTGTTTTTTTGAAACTGCAGCTGTTCTTATACTATTCCAGCTTCAGGAAACCAGAAAAGTCATTACACGAGTGTAGTTAATTTATAGGTACAAATTTGAAACGTGGAAGACAGCAATTTTTATTTAATGTATTTCTTGAAACAATGTCATTGATGCATTCATTAAAAAACAACAACAACTTATTTTATGTAAAATCAGCACTTTCCACTTCCTGTCTGTGACACATACGTCGTGACTATATGAGTTGTGGCCGAAAACAAAAGTGAACATTTATTAAGCTGAGCGTTTGCTATAGTGCTTGTGTCAGACACATCAGAAAGTGAAGATGAAACAACCTAATTTGTACCAAACGAGTGGACATTTATTTCCAAGCAAAGGAAGAAAGAGATGATATGTTAAGTACAAAGATACAGACTAGTTTGGCAAGAACACCTCATTCTTATCCCAAGTGCCTCTGTAAAGTTTTGAATCTATATGGGTGTTTTCCTTGTATGTATAAGTATGTAAAAAAAAGTATTACACAATATGCACGAATGAAGACTTAAATTACAATTATTATAAAATTGTCACTTGCATACCTAAAAAAAGAAAAGAAAAAAAAAGTGCAGCCTTTAACACGTGTATGAATACAGTTTTTGTGTGTCTTGCTTGTGTATATAAGTGTGTGTGTGTGACTACTTAACGGTTTCTTGGCAACAGCATAAGATTGCTTTACCTCATGATTAAATATTTTTCGATATTTGAAAGCGAAAAAAAATCGTTAATTAATGCTACATATATTTATTATATTATGTTAGGTTATCTTAATGCAAAAATGCACATTGGGCTATCTGCTCTATGTTCACACGGGAATCAAACCTGAATTTCTAGCGTCATAAGACCTCAAGCTTACCGCTAAAATATCATTAACGTAAAATGATATAAATCATGATTTAAACAATTTAGTTTATTTCCCTTCATGCCCCCCAGTGGCACAGCGGAATGTCTGCGGACTTACAAAGCTAAAAATCCGGGTTTCGATACCCGTGGTGGGCAGAGCACAGATAGCCCATTGTGTAGCTTTGTGCTTAATTGCAAACAAACAAACAATTTCCCTTCATAATACTTAAGGATGTAGAATCTTAAAACGGTTAAACCATAATTAAAGTTCATAGTGATATAGAAAAATTTAATGCTACAAAAAGTATTGAAACAAAAAAATCAAAACTTGAAACAAAAATTGAAACAAGAGACTCAAAACTCACACTAACATAATTACAATGATTTGCTAAAGTAGTGATTTTTTTAAATTTTAAATAACCGAGTTTTAGTAGTTTGACTTTCTTGTTTTAATACTTTTTGTAGCATTAGAACTTTTTATATTACTATAGATAGCTAGGTTACGTATATATCGATTCCTACTTGTCTTTATAAAATTTAATTTTTTTTATTCTATTTGTTTGTTTCTCTTTTATTAGCTATATTTTTGTGTACCAGCACATGGGACGCACGTAAATGCAATTCGATTTTATTACTCATTAGGATCTCTACCAACCTACTCTCAAATCTAATTATATAGCCAAACTAACGAATCGTCCGTTTTATATATACTTTTCGGTACAATAAAGGAATCATTTGTACCCCAGATGGAATAGTTCTGTGAAAGAAGTAGAGCGATGAGTTTCGTCATTTTTTGTAGCTTTTGTGGAAATGTCACTTACTTACTTAGATGAAAATTCGTTGAAATAGTGAAATTTTAATTCACTCCATAAGCACAATATAGAGATTTGGGGGGCTTTATAAGTTTGTTTGTTTTGGATTTCGTGCGAAGCTACACGAGGGCTATCCTTAATTTAGCAGTGTAAGACTAGATGGAAGGGAGCTAGTCATCACCACCTGCTCTTGGGCTACTATTTTAGCAATGAATAGTGGGATTGACCGTCACATGCTAACGCCCCCACGGCTGAAAGGTGTTTAGTGGGACGAGGATTCGAACACGCGACCCTTAGGTTCCGAGTCAAATGCCCTAACCACCTGGCCACGCTGGGCCTGGCTTTATAAGTACAATAAACTTTAGTTTTGCTCAGACAATATTGTGAAATAGTCATTGTTAATATTCAGACCTTTAAAAGGTGGTTTGAAATAGGTGACTTTTATGGCCGCCCCTTTGGTTCATCGCGTTCCCTACTATTAACTACTACTGTACTTACGGATACGCAATAACTCAAACGTATTCGCGAGGAAGATGACGAAGGCAAGTCTAACTTTTATAAGTACCCTAATTTTTTTGTTAAAGTTGTCTAATACTATAATGGTCAGTATTATATTTTTGTATTGGTTCTCATATTTCTCATTTACATACCTAGGAGAAATAAAATTTGATCGACCTATAATATTTTAGATTTATTATTAACTTCTAATGTGGAAATTGTTGAGAGGGTGAAAAGTGGGGAACAAGTGATCATTGCTCTATTAGGTTTGATGTTTTGCTGCATGTGGAGACCAGGAATAATGATATTTTGGTTCTAAATTTCCAAAAAGCAAATTTTGAAGGAATGCGACAAGAATTGTATGTTGTGAATGGGGCAGCTGAGTTATTTGGAGACACTGATCAAATGTGGAAAATGTTTAAAGATAAATTTGTAAATCTTCAAGACAAATAGAAGGAAAAGGGTGACTGCAAGTAAAAACCAGGTTAGCTCACAAAGAGTATAAGAGATAGAATTAAAGAAAAGCATCACAAATTCAAGAAATCTAAACTGACTGGAATGACGGAAGATTTAGAAGATTATATAAGATCAAGAAAGTTAGTCAAACAGGAAATTAAGCCATCAAAAAAGAATGTATGAAAAAAATTTTGGCTGAAAATGTAAAAATTAACAATAACGATTTCTTTATATTCATTAAGGGTAAAAAAATATTAGAATTGGGGTAGGACTCTTGAAGGATAAAGGAAGGCTTCTATCTTATGGTTATGAGTTTGGCATTTGATAAAGTCCGTGGACGTGTTGGTGAGTATTTCAAATTTTAATGATATTCCATTAACAATCGCAAAGTTTAAAATTATTGAAGTGTCGAAAATGACTTTGTTTTAAGAATCAAACATACTTTGGCCATTAAAAACTTTCATTCGAAATAGGATGCAGTAGATTACTGTTGTGTTACTTTTAAAAGTGTAATTGTAATCAACATGATATATTTAAAAAGTACTCGTTCATTTTAAACTAGGGTAGCTGATGATCCAAACTTAATTATACTGATCACTTATCTACCAGGAAACTGTGCAAGGAGCTGATATAAAGAACTAATCACTCCTCTAACAAGGATCTGATAAGGAAGTGATCACTTCCTTAGGTATGAAATTCACTGTAAACAACTTGTAAGGAGAAAAGTAATGGGCATGCTTAACTTTTAAAATGCCAAGAAAAGCCACATCAAAATCGTAAAAAATGGCGGTAAAAAAGCAGAAAGAAAGAGAAATGAATCTCGCGAGGAAAGAGCATCAAGGCTAAAAGCTGATAGTTAGAAAAGCAGATACAAGGAGAAAAAATCGCAGGAAGAAAGAAGTAAGGGGAGCGGTAAGTAAGATAAACTACCTCCTGTGGTTAGTATTCCAACCCCCATTATAGTAGTAAAA
The DNA here is from genome assembly GCF_000517525.1 of Limulus polyphemus. Lineage (NCBI taxonomy): Eukaryota > Metazoa > Arthropoda > Merostomata > Xiphosura > Limulidae > Limulus > Limulus polyphemus. The sequence goes on from NW_013666470.1 coordinate 350,892, forward strand.
CCTTAATTTAACTTACTTAGAAATACAGTAGATAAATAAAGCCAAAATTGCAATTAGTTTTATCAATGGGAACTATAACACATGTTTCTTGTAATTCTTGAATGTTATTTTTTTAATTGAAGAAACGATAATCTATAGGTTACTTTTTTATTTTATAAAAAATAATTGATATCGTATTTTTTTTAAGTACATGAAACTTCATTCCAAAAATCATCTAGGAGTATAAGATGTAATATAGTTAAGTTTCAAAATATATTCATCAATATTGCTTTTAATAGATGTTAGAATGTCTTGTTTATTACATTTTGTGGCAGTTCTATATTTAGATCCTTTTTTACGTATTTCACATAACAGTTTGTCTATTGTAATTTCCAAGTTACCAGTAATAATGTGCATTTTTAATTTTTAAGGTCATTTAAACAGCTTGGCACTAATTTTATGCGGATGAACACCTTATCGCATTTAAAAGCACATGTAAAGTCAGAAAATGGATATTTACAGTGGACTGTTGAGGTTGGGAGTTATATTAGTTAATTTAGATAACTTGGTTGGGCTTTTATAACTTTATACTAGTATAATTTATTTAGGGCTTTACTCGTATAATGTGGGCTGGAAAGCCAATCTTAGGAAGTAACTTTATTTTACTTACCCCCAAGTGGTAGCCTTATTTCGTTTTTTTTTTACTTTGGAGAGCAGTCACTTTATCACAACTGGTTGGTTGTTTGGCGTAAAAAAAAGAGCTATCGCACCAAACAATCAGTATCAAAGTAAAAACTAAAATACTCTAAGATGTAAAAAGAATTCAATGTAAAAGCTATAGAAATCTAAAAAAAAAAACTAACTGTGTCGCCATCACCAATCATGCTGTCCAACGTCAGGGGTAAACCTGTAGAAAGTAGTTGTTTGTAATTGTAAGAGGAAGATGTTTAGTGATACCGTTGATTTTGACACTGAAAAGGGTGACACTCAAGACTCAGCCTTGATTTACTCCAAGTTCCTGTGCAAAGGAACGGAAAAGGGTCGAACCCATATGGATTTGGAATTGTGTATCAAGTAAAAAAATTACAAATAATGATGGGTAAATGGCCACACAACCCATAGTAGTGGAGGTCCAACAAAATTTCATACTTCCACGTAGTGTCATAAGCCTTCTCAAGATAGAAGAAAACAGTCATAATATGTTTTCTCTCTTGAGGTTTCAAGTTGAACCAAGTGGTCCACAGTGGAGTGCTGTCGCTGGAACCCACTTTGGGTAGACGAGAGAGGGTTGTTTAATTCAAAGATTCAAACATGACTAGCATTAACTATTCTCTCCAAAATCTTACAGAGACAGCTAGTCAAAGCAATAAGATGATAATTAGAAGAAATCTTTGGATCCTTCCCAGGCTTAGAAAAAGGTAGAACAATAATAGGCTTGTGCCAAGCACCAGGAAAAATGTTCTCTTGTCAGATCTAGTTAAAAACAACAAAAAGAAGAGCAAGAGAGGCAGGAGAGAGATGGCACGATTTATGTACTGCTAGACCAAGTAAGAGCAAACTTAAGTCCCAGTGTAAAAGTGGCGATTATAGTCATAGAGATGATCAGCCCAAAAGGAGAGAGGCAATTGCTCTGCCTGAGACTTGATGGCCAAGAAGGCAAGGGAAGAAATGTAAGTGCTAGACAGATAAGAAAAGCACGCCCCGAGAGTATCGACGATGTTCTGGACATAAACTTCCTGGCCATTGGAGAGCAAGACTGAAAAGGGGGGATGGGACTTTGGAACTGGTAGTAAAAGAAATGCTGGAGGTGAACTTAATCCACAATTCCTTCTGACCTTAACATCTGAACTTATGAGCACGGGCACGGGCCGATGAAAAGCAATGTAGTTGGAAAGAGTGGGATACCTGCAAAAGACATCCCAGGCCCTTTTCTGAGCTTTCCATGCCGGCTGACAGGCAGGAAACCACCATGGATGAAGATACCATGAGAAACGTGTCGATGGTGTGGGGATGGAATGAACAAGTGTTTGAGTTATATAATAAGTTACCCCTTCGATACAGTCGTTAATATATGGAAGACTAATAACAGCAGGATCAAGTTCCAAGAGAGGTGAAAGAGAGCCAGTCATCCTGCTCCTATTCCATCATGGTACTCGGATCAAGTGGCATTGATCATGGCCAACCTTCTTCAAAACGATGGGAAAATGATCCCAGCCCAGTGTGTCACTGTCAATATGTCATGAAAATGAAAAAAAAAGTGAAGGGGAACAGAGATAGATTAATAGCAGTAAAAGACTGAGTAGATGCGTGAAAGCAGGTAAAAGAACCAGTTTTAAAGTGAGAAAAAGTTGTGATCTGAGAGCATACACTCCAAAGAACGACCCCTCCAATCAATATCAGCACCACCATATATGGAATTTGGTCCATTAATGTCTCCCAAGATGAAAAAAGGAGACAGCAACTGTTCTATGAAAGCATCAAGATCTGATTGATTGTAAGTCTATCTAAGAGACAAGTAGATAGAACAGTGATGGTACAATCCATGTACATTCAGACATCTACAGCCTCCGAGGATGTATTGGGTGGTACAGACAAGGTTGGTACTTGCTGGTCAACCTGCAGTACCACCCTCAACGAATTCTGATATAAAGAAAACTGCCAAAAGGTGGCATCATCAGCAGGTCTCATGAATGTTTCCTGTAAGGAGAGAAACACACGGGATGAGAGGAATCAGTTAAGGCTTTAATGTCATCCAAATTAGGATGGAAACTTCTTGCCTTGGAAACTAGAGAAAATCTGCGATTCGGAGATGTTTTTCAAATACCTTTCAACAGTAACTCCGTGTGAGGAGTTCATAATTGCATGGGGAGTAACCTCAGTAGGTATGTTATCAAGGGCCCTTGACTTCTTGAGAATGAATGAAAAAGGGAGACATTTGCTCTAAGGATTTGTCAGAAAAAGAAGCTGACTTGGGTGGTAACTGTTTAACAGTCTCCTATACATGGCCGCTTACGTATTACCTGAGTCTTTGTTGTTTTTTTTTGTTTTTTTCTAGAAAGAGAACTTAGGTTATGTATAATAAAATAAATACGATTCAGTGCCTCCAACCCACCATAGAGTCCTATGAGCGGATGCACTACAATGCCAAACAAGGACATTGCAGCAACTCCAGGACTTCATGAAAATTATACCAAACACCAGCATCAGACACAATGTCCACAACTTCAGCTGAGAACGCCCAACACTAGTACTTAGTTGACCCTAGCCCAATAGGACCAGCTTCTATCACAAGGATCCTCTTCCCCCTTCACGGGTCGCCACTTACGAAAAACACATGGGGAATATTCACATCTCAGAGGAAATAAACTAAAAATACAGAACCTTCCCTGGAAGGTCCCTTCACCACGTACAGGAATCTACCTCGAGGGGTCCCACAACTGTCTGCAGGCAGTGAAGGATGATATAAATGTGGGACGTTGTGGGCCTGAATATCCATCTCGCTCTCCTAACTTGTATTTCTTCTGATGATTTTATTATGAATTTCTTCATGCGAGACTGGCGAACGGAGATTAAGACTGATAGACAGTGTATCTCCAATTTGGGTCCTACTTTCGCAGTTACCTCCAAAACTCAGGACACATTTTATATCCCATATTATAGCCTGTACCCTGTGGATTCTTTTAAATTATGCAGCGTTTTTTTATTCTTTGCATTTAATTTTGTTTTTTGTTTGGGCTTGTTTTATTCATTAACATTAAACACCTTTACTTTATGTTTCTTGCTTATCGCAGTTTACTATTCATTAACTACTTACAGAAATTTCATAGTACTAACGCTAAAATAACCGAAGAATATTATTTACGTCACTCATAATCTTACTGCGTTTATATTTATAGGAAGGTTAATCTTCTTTATAATACTGTGGTTAGTGTGGATCGGATGTTCTCTCTGTCGTGTTCATTACCGCAAAAATAACAAACAAACAAACAAGAAACACACTCTCCAATTTATAGACGTGTGTACGTTATAAGAGTGACGATCAACTCCCACTATTCGGATTGACAAAGTAGCCAGAGAGTTGGCGCTGAGTGGTGCTTACTCATTGCATTCCATCTAGTTCAGTTATAGAGCCTGTATAGCTTTAATTGATATACGGTATTCACAGCGGGCACCTCTATCATCTCAATCATTGCATAAATTTGGTTGATAGTGACGGGTTCAATCGATAAAGTGTATTATCTTAAACAGTTTCAAAGGAAATATCTTTAAGATCATATGCAACTATTATTGTTGTTTATTGGGCTAATAAATATATATTTATCATTTGGGATGTTCCCCCAGTGGCTCAACAGTAAGTCTGATTGTTATGACGCTGACAATCGGGATTCGATACTCGAATTAGGCACATCACAGGCAATCCCATTGTGTAACTTTGCGCTTAACAACGAACAAACAAAATCATACGAGAGTTATAAAACTTAATATTTATTAAGATATTATTTATTCAAACATTCGAGCTTTAATCTCTGAAAAGATATGAAACTAACATTTACGTAAACCAAACAACGCCATGAGTGAAGCTTTATTACAAGTTGGAATTGTGTGTTTCGACTTGTAGTTTGCACACCCACCCACACAAAATAATGCCCACTTCAAGATTTATCAGTGTGTGAATATAAGCAATTTACATTAAAACGATAATATTAATTATTTAGTCAGTCGTATAAAGTACCACGATTTAAGACTTAAAGTTATATCATTAAGAAGAATATTAGCATACATATGTGTGGGATGGAGTCTACGGATGTACCTGTATTTGCTTATTGATATAATCGAATTAAATAAGTTCTTTTCTTCTGAAACCAAAATAGACAGTAACAATACGAAACAAAAAGCCATATTACTTCATTTACCATGATTGCCTTCAAGATATAATTTGATAATTTCTCTAACTTATGGAATTGTCAGAAGTGTTCTTTTATTCAGCCATTGAATTTTATAAAAAAATATATTTATATAAACCATTTTGATGTTATCAATGCTCTATGAAACTAAATGTGTATAAAATGTCTTACCGAAAGGCGTCTGTGAAATATCATAACACTTAAAATTTGGATTTAACGAAACAATATTTATCACGTGAGTTTCAAGTAATTATTATCATTATAACATCAAATTGAGAACAAAACATACGCTTAATATAAGAAAAAATTTAAAGGCTCTAACCTATAATAAAAAACAATTTTCCACAGAATCAGACTCAATAAGAAAAATGTTTACTTTTATGCTAGCAATATATATAATTGTTTTAATTAAGCTCATACTGGGAAATTATCTGAAACGCCAGTGGCCACCCCATATGTATGTTTAATCTATGTCACCACTACTTTTCTAACTGTTTGTCTGAGGAATAAATTTTTCAGTGAGAAAGAGTTTTGCAGAATAAAAAAAAATTATGCACTTATATTAAAATAGAACCCGTTTTTTTTTGCTACATGACAATAATTTAATTTCTTCTGTTTTCTAAAGCTTCTATGTAAAAAAACAAACAACTAATTATATTAATTATTTGCCCATTTACAAAATAGCTGTTGAATATTTTAATTTTTAAAGTGTTCATAAGCCTAAAATAATACAATGATAGTTTCTAAATTTTACTATAATTTTTTTCCTTTCATTCAGAATCTGTAGACTTAAAGTTAGAACTGGTTAGGATAAGGCTACCAGTTCTGAGAACTTCATTTACATGATAAAGGCAACCAATAACTTGAAAATCTATGTTGTTAACGTATTTATTTGATGTACAGAAAACATATTTCTAATTTTTATTCCTTTGAGAAAAAGTTGTTTTCAAAACTCATTTGGACAAACATATGACGTATATTCAGTGACAGCTTAGATTTAAAAAAGAATATTTATTGCTATATCAGTATGATGTACAAGCTATTGCAAATGTCGAAAAGAGGGGCAATATAGAATACCATTCTGTATCAATTACAAGCATATGCCTCCTTTGCTCTGAGTTAGGAATGGAAAGTTTTATTGCAGGTTTAGAGAGTTAAATGACTTATAGAAACCAGAGAAATGTCTTCGTCTAATAGCTAAATAAATTCGTCTATTTATTGTAATAACTTCATATGTTAAGAATCATATTACTCAATCTCTCAAAAAAAGGATATTATATGAAAACCCTTCGGTAGAGAATATCACATAAAAGTGTTAACTCACTTAAAACTGGAGGGAGAAGAACATAGCAAATAAAGACCTCGAGCCAAAGCTTGTACAATACAAGAGTCCTCCTCACTATCTTCACCTGTATCAATGGCATAATGTCTATGGAAATAATCAACGCTTTCACAAAGAGACTAGTAATAACTAGCCAACTCTAATAGATTTTTCTGTTACACAATAACTTAGAGTTCTGATATTCATTACCAAAGAAAGCAGCAGTGAGCACGCCACACAGGGCAGTGAACGATCACTTCGGTACCGTTGTGAAAACTGATTGGCGTTCTTGGAGGCGCATAGTACCACATATCTTTCACAACACTATACAAGGTAGGGTCCACTCATTGACGGGGTAGAAGTGAATTATTTGTTTCCACGCTAAACCATTGTAATGTATTAAGAATTATTATGTTGACGTTCATTTTTCATTTTTCTTATCAACTAATTTTTTGGAAATTTTGTTTCGCTCCAATAATAAACTTATATAGTTACATATAGATAAAAGATCTTTTTGAAAATATAAATATCTAGCTTCATGCCATGTAGAACCAACATTGAATATTCCCTTAAACTAATCCAGACACCAGTTTTATAAATGTAAAAAGAAAAAAAACTAATAAAAACAAACGTATTTCATGTATACTTTTCGACTTTGTTCAATAGTTCTGCTTGTTTATAGAGCACATTGGTTAGTATGTAAAATTTGGAGCTAGCGTTCCGCGGTTTGCGCCTAATATCAATTCAACAAAAAATGCACATTTTAGAGCCATGCTGGGTGCGTTTTGAGAGTGGCGATCAAATTTAACAATTTGTTCTGACAAGAGTAACGCAAGAGTTAGTGTTGAGTAGCTACTTTCCTTCTAGTCTATTATTTCAAAATCATGTAACTTATATATAAATACTACAACAACGTGTTAAAACTCGCTAAATATATGTTCATGTCTATACAGTGAAACAAATAGTTTCTTCTGGATTACATTAGCCGGTTTCTATTTCATATTTTCGGATACATTTGAAAGCTGTAAAACTGGTATCATATTAGTGAGAGTTCATTCAACTAAATGCAAAAATATGGCGTAGATATCTATGATAATGTTGTTTTAACATTTTAACATTATAGAGCGTAGGAATACATTCTTTATATTTTCAATTTATACACCAAGCAATTTATCTATATAAATATAATAGTACTGTCTGTTGTATGTCCATGTAACTACTTCGCAGGGTGTGGATGGAGCTTCATAAAAATTAGTATGGAGGTTCATTAGGTCTATGCGGGGGTACATACAAACTTTCATTTTACCATTTAGCGTTTAGCAGTTTTTATGGGCGTGTTCGCTTTTTTTTACCACTAATTCGCTCCTGTAGATAGCTCTTCACCAAATTTGATATGGTGGTTCATTGGGTCCGTGGGTAGATACATACACATTTTCAGTTTTGCGGTTTTTATGGGCGTTTCTGCATTTTTTTACCACTACCTCACCTCCTCTAAATGGATCTTCACCAAATTTGGTATGGAGGTTCATTGCGTCCGTGCGGAGATACATGAAAATTTCTGGTTTCACATTTTGTGTTTTGCAGTTTTAATTGGCGTTTTTTCCAATTACATATAAGGGAATAAACTTTTCATGTCCTGAGATAACGTTTCATTAATCACGAATTTACATAACTTCCGTCCAGGGGACGGGTACTCAAGCTAGTTAAATAATAAAATAAATGTATAACAACATACAACAAATAAAATATTAAATATATACGTTTCTTGATCACATACTTAATTAAAAGTATTTTTGTTTTTATGTATCAGTCGACGAAACCCGTTACTTCACATGCTTTTCCTTTTTTTCAGATAACTAATAAGTAGTTACATCAGGTGAGAAAAACCAGCGCAATATAATCACAATCAATTCTGCACAGGCATTAGGCATATTAATTCTTTATATGCACAGGCATTAGGCATATTAATTCTTTATATGCCAAATAAAACTCAAATACGAACTCCATTTATACCATCGAATTTTTTTTACAATAAAAACCATGTAACAAATATATTTAAACCACGCTTAAAATATATTATCACAAAAATGCTAAAAAATATGGAACAATCAGCTTAATCAAAACCAATATCCTCAATAGTAACATGAAAACAGTTCGGATGAATTTCAGAACGTTTGGTTTTGAATACATTTAGTAACAGACAACGTTATTACATGCGAGATATTTTTAGCTTTTAATGTGACTTGTGGTTTTGTTTAAAAATTGCACTAATTTTTATATGTTTTAGAAGTTTTAAGTTTGATATAGGACTTATGAACACATAATTATGAAATAATATTTCTTGGATATTAAATTAAATTGTTTATTCCCATGACACTACTTTCTTAATTTCTTCACTTGCGCTTAATAAAAGACTTTTATTGTGCCTTAGGAAACAGTGACCTATTCATTCATTTCTGCTTGTTATTATGAACATATATATATTTGACTGTTTAAATTTGTAGTTATTTTAGTTTTTTCTAAAAGCCACTGTTTTATGTTAAGAAGAAGATATGTTCATCAAATCATCAGTTGTTTTAACGTACTATTCAAGAGCTTCTCTAAATTTTACTGTGACTTCATCTGTAAATTATTATACAAACGTATATGTAGATATAAAATCAAAATGTCATTATAATGAAAACTAAGTCTCACAAAAATGTTTACTTTACAATAAACTAATTCCAGTTCCTCCAACAGATTTGTAGAATTAAAGCTGACTTATTTAACATTTACTATGTGAAGTTGGTAAAACAACTGTATATTACCTATGTTACATCATATTTAGATTTTTAACATTTTAATTTTGTCATACAAATAAAAAATATACTTGTAAGATAAATCTAATTCGACGTAATTACAGTTCATCGCTGAAATCCAGCAAATCATTAGAAACCAATAGACTTAAGATTTGTAATAAAAATTAAGTTAACTGAAATATTTTTTTCCCACATTATTCTAAATTTGTCCATTGCGGATTCAAACCGAGAAGCAGGTAAAAATAGCGTTTCAGTTCTACCTTTTTCCCAATACTAATTTTTAATCCGGAAGGGATAAATTAAGAGCAATGTGAAAAAAGAATTGCAGCTATCGTGGTTTTCCTCACAAATATTAGACCTATAGTTCCACATAGCTTATGTACTTAATTCTTCGTTTTATTCTGTATCAGCGCAAAGCTATTCATTTGTCTATCAGCGTGCCGTCCATCACGAGGAATCGAATCCAGGATTTTAGCGTTGTAAGACCATACCCGTGAATCGCCATGGCATTTAATTTAATCGTATGCATTTAATTCCGGTCCACTTATGAAATTTGAAAATTATTGAACCAATGTTTTGGAGTTTTTCTTAATTATAAGAAGGGTAACCCTGAAAGACAAGTTGCGCTATAACACTAGTTGCTTTTCTAAGAACAATTTGTGCCAAATTTTCAAAGATCCCATATCGAAGCCTTTTTTAAATAGGAAGTATATAATAGAAAAATAAAATATAATGATAATTTAATAACCAAAATACCACGAAAGAGCTATAACATTATTTAAAATTAAGTAAACATACTAAAAGCGGGGGAAAAAAAGAGAAGATCAAAGAGAAACTAAAAGAAAAGGGTGTTAGGCAAGCTCAGGTGCTCTCCACTCTCTTTTCCCAGCAATAAAAGATCTAATATCGTCCATCTTAAAATGGAATACAAATGACATCATACAAATATTTATTAAGAAGATTCTATGATATTTGTAACCTCAACAAAACATTATATTTTAATATCACGTATTATTTTAGGGAAATGAAAATTCTTATAACTATCTGTTTGTTTACAAAGCACAAAGCTACACGATGGGCTATATGTGCTGTACTCACCACAGATATCGAAATATGGGTTTTAGTGTTATAAGCCTTTGGGCTTACAGCTGCACCATTAGGGGGCATTATGATAACGAACAAACATATATAAATGATTCAAAAGTTTGTCTATACAATAACATAACGTTTGGTAAGCTGTTGGTTGTGTTGTTTTTAAGCACAAAGCTACACAAAGGGCTATCTGTGATCTGCCCACAACGGGTATCGAAAACCAGTTTCTAGCTGTATAAGTTTAATTTTTGTCTGTTCTCTTTTGTTTGTTTATAGTGTGTGATTACAAAAAAAAAACATTTGCCATGTATTAAACATTTCAAATAAGAGGATTTTAGTATTTTGTATGAATAACTTGCGTATGCTGATGCAATAGCATATCGCCACATGTGTGATTTGCAGTGCCACAGGCGACATGCTTAGCACCTATAGATCTGGTTCACAATGAATTCCCCACCATTCGACAGTCTGATGCATCAACGACTAGATTCATGACTGGAGATTTATATATATATATACACAGAGTTCTTTCTGAAGAACGATATTTGTTTGTTTAGTAGTATTTTTAAATGATGTAATGCCAAATAACTCTACATTTCAAAAAACGTAGCCTTCAAAGTTGTACGGTGAGGTAGAAAATCTTGCACGACAGTAAAGAATCCGGAACTACATCCAAAACTAATCCGAGCAATGTTTTAATCCACAAATTGAAGGCTATAATTACGAAAGAAAACCCTCAGACAGAAAAAAAAACCTTCTGGCACCGCTAACAAGATAATAATTATAAAAAAGAAGTTGACAAAGTTTCAGAGGATGAAGGTCAAAGACTGTTTTCGTTGACCTTAACAAAATATAATTGTATAAATTAGATAAAATGTATCATCGAATGTTTAGTTTTATCTAATATTTAAATTCACAGAAGCAGTAAATAGTGACGTAATAGTTAGAAAAGTTGTAAATTCAAACTGAAGTAAAGCTCAGGAAAAATATAAATTAAAGAGGCCAACATTCGCGAGCAAATGCAACATATCCCCGCCTCGTAATCCCAACATAGCCAAGTTTGACACCAGAAAAATATTGAAAACACAGAAAAATCAAAAACTGTATATATATATCATTGCTTCGGACTTACAAGAGGTATCTTTGTATCAAACCCTGTGTAAGTTGGTTGACATATACATGAATAATTCAGGAAAACCCTAAATCGTATTTTCTTTGCTGAAAACGTGAGCAAAAGAAAAAAATTCCAAAACTTGATATCTCTGTTTAGGACATGCAAAGAATATCTTTGTACTAAATCCCACCTAAATTGGATGAAATATGGTTAAGCAATTGGCTAAAAACCCCACAATTATGGATTTATTTAACATCTTGACTCCCTAAAATGACAAAAATGGGCATTCTCACATTTTTGTATTAATATGTATGGGACTTCTACAAAAGTATCTTTGTACCAAATCACATGTAACTTGGCCCCCACATTATAATTACTAAAAATAGACAATTTTGTTTTTTAATGTATGTGAGTAGTAGAAAAGTATATTTGTATCAAAACCCATGTAAATTGGTCAATATATGGCCGAGTAATTGACCAAAACTCCCAAAATTTTGTTGTTCTTTTTTTTTGTAAGCTCTGTTCCCCTAAAAAAACTCAGGATGGGCATATCCAACTTTTGTATATCAGTGGGTTGGGCGCATGAAAATTTGTATTTGTTTTTCATCTTGATTGCTGTAAACATGGGTTATTTGACTTTTGACCCCATTAAATCCTCAAAAAAAGCCTAACTAAAAAAGGCTTCTAGGCGTATTGGACCGAAGTATAACCTTACCAAGTTTAAAGTCAGTCCGCCGAGAAATGAATGAATAGCGATGATTGAAATATGTTTGGAAGAAGAATAAGAAACAATAGAATAACAGTATGTTTCTCTGCGGAGACATAACAATCTTAACTTCATTTAAATGCGATGTTAAACGATGTTATGCTAACAATATTTCGCTAAAGATATCGAGCACTTAACTCATGAACATTAAACTGCATTTATGTTATTAATGTAGTATTTGTAATGAATTTTAAATTGAAATTACTGCACGCTTTAAAATAGTTTGAAAACTTAAACACTTTTTCGAATTACTTAAACAAATGTATGAAAATAATATATTTGAAATATCTGTAGTTATTAGAATAAAATGTTTTTTCTACTATCATTAAATAAATTAATTGTTTGTTTGTTTTGTAGTTAAGCACAAAGCTACACAATGGGCTATATTTGCTCTGCCCATCACGGGTATCGAAACCCGGTTTTTAGCGTTGTAAGTCCGCACACACATATCGCTGTGACAAATAAATTAATAAATCCTAGGCAAATCTGAATTATGTTTGATGCAGAGGTTTCACAACGTTTTCGCATAAACAAAACTACAAAATTGGTATATAGTGCAGGTCATAAAAATTCAGTTTGTTACTAGTTTTAAAGTAATCATAAGTGATGATAATTTATTAAACTTGTCAGCGAGATTTTTTAGGTACATACTCTTATTACTAAAATATGTTTTAGAAGAAGCTGTCTTTACTACTTTCACTGATAAGACGAAAAAAAGATAAAATATGGAAACATATATTGAGGAATGCATTCGTCAAGTTACACTTAATTTCATGTTTGTTCTTCCAAAAACGGAAAACATATTTTTGTTATTTGTAGGAATTCTTTCCGAATATATATATATATATATACAGTGCCAGACGTGTTATTGACTTCGAGATTGTTTGGCTGTCAAGCGTCATATGATACATCGCCTCTTAAGCTTTATCGGTCAAGAAGTTTTGTCGCTTGCCAATTTTACTTTTTCTCTCTAATGCTACTAATCCTGATAGTCTCTTTGAAAGTAGTGCAATACGATAAATCGAGTGTATTGTTACCGACTTGTTTGGTGATTCATTTCAGCCTATCTGAAACTGCTAGTGATTGCCTCAACAAATCATAGAACAAATGAAGAAAACATACTTAGACTACAAATTGTTCTGAATGTTAGGTAAGTTTCTGCGATTTATTTTATAACGAGGTACACACACACAGTGTTTTATAAAATTATAATTACAAAAATACAGATTTTATAATGAGAATAAAAAACTAAAAAACTAAACAGCTGAGCATTACACTCAAAATCTAAAGCACACTATTAAAATGTTCAGCTTACCATTGGCCAAAATTATTGTCAAAATAATGTATAATACGAAATTTTACTTAAATTAAGACTCAAAATAGAAATCCTAGTCAACAAAAACATAGAACGCCCTAACATATTTAACTAAGTTAGTTTATTGTTTTCCCAATTTATCAAAAACAAAAAAGAAAGAAAGCAGGTTTAAGAATATAAGGGTTCACAATATCTAATGCCAAATAGTAATGTTTAAGCCATTACTTTACTATTATTACATATTTCATATTATATAACTTAATAATTCTTGCATTATGAAATATGCCACGAACAGCATTTGTCAGTTATTTCGAAAATGATTAGTTTCATAATCATTTCTTAGTTTATAGCTGAAAGTATGTTCTTCATTACTTTGGGTATCCTCTCTATTCGCGACATTTTTTACAGTTGTTATTCACAATAAAATATAAGTAATTATACCGCTATATGTTTAATTGCATTTTCTCTTCAGATGAAAAAAAAAAAACAATGATGAAGTTTGTAATGACTACAAAGTGTCATTTGGATTACTTGATTAATTACAGTTGAATGATGGTTAGGTTTAGTTAAAGTAGCAGAAAAATGGAACCAAAGGGAACAACAGAAAGTTGTTATTGAAATTAGCTTTACTCATAAGCGCCCCCCCCCCGTGGCACAGCGGTAGGTTTGCGGACTTACAACGCTAGAATCCGGGTTTCGATACCCGTGGTGGGCAGAGCACAGATAGCCCATTGTGTAGCTTTGTGCTTAATTACAAACAAACAAACAATACTCATAAGCTAGTAATTAACTATATTTTAAAGAGTGCTAAGTTTTTAACGGTCACCATTCACAGACATACACAATTTATAGCATTTGCTCACAAAGTGCTCCCCCCTTCTCCAGCTGGCTCAACGGTAAGCCTGAGAGCTTATAGCGCTAAAACCTCAGGGCTCGATCCCTAGGATGCACACAGTAGAGATATTCTATTGTACAGCATTGTGCTTGGAATAAATATAGCACTAGTAATAAGCAGCTGGTACGTTACATATACTAATGTTTTTTTTTGTTTTGCTTGTTTTGTCGAATTTCGCGCAAAGCTACTCGAGGTCTATGTCCGCTAGTCGTCCCTAATGTTGAAGTGATAGGATATAGGATAGAGGGAAGGCACCTAGTTAACGTTGTCCACTGTAAATTCTTGGGCTACTCTTTACCAATGAATAGTAGAATTGAGCGTTACGTTATGACGCTCCTACAGCTGAAAGGGTGAGCAAGATCGTGGAGAGGAGTCGAACCCGTGACCCACAGACTGCGAGTCGAGAGCCTTAATCACCAGACCATGCCAAGCCCACATATTAGTTGCGAGAGGATCACTGGGAGCTCTAAATATGTTTTTCTACTTTTAAAATTGAAAGCAGTATATAATGCATTATTGTTTTACAATTTTATTAAATTCAATTAACTTTTGCTCGACTAAAAATATCTTCTTTATTTTTCTAAAGGTTTCTGGTGATTAAGAATAAATAAATAAATTATATGTAAAATGATCGCCGTAAATTCCTCCATGTTGGCACTATAAACAACTTTATAATATCTTATTTTATAAGTTTCAATAAACACATTTAATTTATATATTACTAGCTGAGTTATCCGGCGTTGCACGGTAAAAATATAGATCTGAAATGTATAGACCAGTATTTTTACAGCAAATTATTCAGTAAGTAGACGAAAGCTGTGATGCGAGAAATAAAAAAAAACATTTAATCAAACAAAGCTTTATTTGAAATTAGATCGTGTTTGAGCTTGTCTTGTTCTTTGAGCCTGAAATCGTACATCATGTTCCTCCTCTGCTTCTTGCTCTCTGTAAGTTATTTGTCTTAATTTTTGTGCTTGAAGTCTGGTTTGACGTTGGTCAGAAGTTTCTTGTCTGTATCCAGCTTTCCTTGATGATTCTGACTGAACTCTGCCTTTGTAATGTTCAACAGTTTCTTGCTGTCTTTGAGTAGCCTGCCTTTCAGCTTGAGTTCGAAGTCTAGTTTTACGTTGTCCCAAAGTATCTTCCTGTATTTGAACAGCCTGTCTTGCAGCTTGTGTTTGAAGTCTTTGATTGCTTTCTTCTTCTGTTTCAGCTGCTCGTTGTGCTTGCATTCTTTTAGCGACAGAAGACTTTCCACAGAAAGGGCGTTTCTCGGGTAGCATAATCACCTGTATCACTAAAGAATAATTTGCAATTCACATAGTTACTAAATCAATTATGAAACCACTTAGCACTATTTAAAGAAAATTGTTTTTGAAAATACTGCACTGACAGCAAGGTGATCTGAGTGTCTCTCGCCATAACACTATCTATGTGCAAAACGTGCTTATGTTTGTATGTTTTTTACAAAAAAATTACTACAAAAAATGGTGCAATAATCATTAATTGTTAATTTCGTCGTTACATACTACACCAAATACAAAATAAGTAGCACCATTAAATTTCTTGTACAAAACTGGTTATTATGAAGTTATTTTAAAATTTGTAAATTCAACTGTTTGGTTTCCTATAGCGAACAAAATAAACAAATAAACAAACTCCCTCTTTTATATATATAGATTATTTATGTTTAATATCTTTTAGATGAAGAGTGAGTTTACTTAGAGTATTTTCAAATATGTTTTACATACGTACAAAAAATAGGTTAAACATGGAGAAACGTGTTAAAAAGGAAACTGAAATATTCAATAGCACCCTTTTTCTTAAGCACAGAAGAACAAAAATAGAACAAATAAACGCAGCGATTGTGTGTTTTGTACTGTACAAAATATCTAACAGTCCAAAAATATATATAGAATACTACATTTAATGTTAGGTAAAAAGTAAGAGTGTTCTTACTGTTTCAATTTCTCCAACCGATTACCTGTAATGCATGAACCAATTCTTAACTAAATAACTGACTCCACTAAAGAGCCTATCAAGTTTAAGAGCTGTCGATGCACCGTATGGAGTTGACACAGATCACAGGGTTAATTAAACTCATATTTTCCTTTGTGCCGAGTTTTAATTATTGACTTGTAAGTTGATAGACGAATAGACTGTTAAATGAGCCCTTTATTTCGAACAAAATACTTGAAATGATTCAGACTGGGGGATATTAATATTATGGCCTTGGCTCGTATCTTAAGAATCAGACAGGAAGTATATCTTTGCGCATGCTTTGTTTATACATTTTTTTGTTCTATAAAACATTTAATATTCTAAACTTTCTAAACTTCTTATGATCCTTGCGACGGTATAAATAAAACTAGGTACAAAATAAAATAAGAAACAAAGCTTTGAGTAGTGGTTATCAGAGTAATCATGACGCCCCAAATAAAGAGTACATTCGATTGAGTATGTTATATTAAAATAAGTTTGAATATGTTAATAAACATGTCACGATATAAAGTTACGGTGGGGTAGAATGTATCAAAACTACATTTTATATTGCTTGGCGTTGCATAGATAATGTGATGCCATCGAAAACTGATCGATTTTGGGAAGGTTATGTAGCAGTTCTTTCCGATGCAAAACATTCCAACAATCGCATCATAAAAACGTGTTCATATCGAAGACGTAAAATTTCCAAGACAGGGGATAACATTTGTAATTGATAAAATTATGAAACAGAGGCATTTGATTCAACTTGGGGAACTAGGACCATCCAAAAAGCCTTTCTCTGTAATAGTTTCTCTTGACAATGTTGTGTATGACGCACTTTTTATCGTACATTTCATTATATTCTTACCGTTTAAATTAGTTATTTCCAAATTTTCGATTGAATACGAAAACTCTCTCAATGCTAATGTTGTTTTTTGTAGTTCGAATGTTATAGACTAACGTTTTTTGAGATAATAACGCTACTGATGAAATGTAAGGAAATTCCTAAACTTCCGTATTAAAGATATGTTTTCAGCTGAGTGTTGTAATATTTAGGCATGAACTAAAGTATATTCTATGCATTGTATTATCATGTCACTTGCCATCTGGCACAGCAAAAGTGCCTGAACAAGAGTAGTTTGCACACAGCTTGTGTCAAATGATATTGACCACATTGACAAAAATGTCAGGTGTAGTACCTTTAATAGGTTTCATTTGTTAACTGATGATCAACACTTTAATCTAACTGGACTATCAAAGTCTCAGTTTGATGGAACGTCTTTGAAAAATATGTATGTAAGAGATGCATATGGGGCTTTCATCTTTAAACTTCATAACTGTTTATATAGAACTAAATTCTGTTTACAATTCTGGTAAAACTTCATAATTGTATATATATATATAGAACAAACTTTTCTCTAGAATTCTTGTTTTCTGCAAATGTGTATATTTATTGTGTAGAGCATTATGTGGAAATTGTTAGTGCTCTTTCAAAGTGCTGTTGGTGAGTTATTACACAAAACTCGGTAGCTGATATTGCTGTCGCACAACGCATTCTGGAAATGGTGAAACAAATCAACATTTTTCAAAAGATTGTAGGCTTAGCTTGTAGAACGGGATGCTGCTTTAAACTTTAAAAATTTGTTTTAAAAATATATACATCATTTACAATGGGTGTATAACGTTTGGTGTAGGCGGTATCATACACATCAGAACATCTATCTGGACTGTATGATATATGAATCAATAATGAAATGGATGTTTTTAGCCGCAGCATAGCGGCTCATAGAATGGCTGTGAGTTTGTTTGTTTTTTCACGTACAAACGTTTAGCTCACAGCCCCGTCATCTCTTCACTGATTTGAGATATAATTACAGCTTTGGACCCAAGAAGTTAAACCCTTTCGAAAGATATATTTGACCACGCCCAAGAATTCAGTTTGAGGGAAGGTTGGTAGAGGTCCTGATGAGCAATAAAATCAAATTGGGTATACGCGCGCCCCACGCTTACTATTGCTGGCGCACAAAAATACAGCTAATGAAAAGGAAAAAAAAAGTCTCATTTACTCAAATTTACTCTAATTTTACCTAAAAGAATTTCAAGTGCAGCTATTGAAGATTCCCCTTGTTTTCCCTGGAAAGATTTAGTTCTGATATGTTTCTTGTAAAGTGTACTCTATCCCTCTCTGGGGATTTAACATGATAGTCAGAGTGATCCAGCGATACCATAATGGTACTGCCCGTGGCATGCAGAAGCAAGACTGGTGGAGTGTTGTGCACACATAGCATCAGTAATATAGCTCCTGGTACTTGAACAGCATAAGGATCACGATCTCACAATTCCACCTTCTATACACAATGGTGCTCCGGATGCTGTAAAGGTCATCGATTACACTCCGATGAATTGATCGATGACCAAAGGTGAGGTGAGAATACTACCTACATAATATGTGAAATGTAACATTTTATATGGACGAGTTTAAATGCGATTTTCTGCTTATTTTTTGGGATGAAACGAAATTATTATGTGAATAAAAAAAGTACGTAGAATAATGGCTAAGATGTCTACAAAAACAAACATTTGAAGTTTTGGTGCAACATGAACTTTACGCAAAATAATGACATTTTCTAAACAATAACATCCTTGTTCTTTGGTTTGATAATTATGATAAAAACCTAAAGAAGGAAAAAGGTGTGATTTGGAGATATGATTGACATAAAACAAACCTCCAGTTTGTTTACATCAACGCAATTTTGTATTTATGATTTTTCTAAAATATTATTTCCCCTTCAGTCTGAGAGTGTAGCATAAGCATTATTAACATTTTAGTATGCACTTAGAATACTTGAGTTTTGTAGTACTGAATTATTAACGGTAAATATATGATTTTAGAAGATACTGGAAATAAAAAGTGAAGTAGATTAGTTTACGATTCCGGGTAACTTAATAATGTCTTTCGAAATTTCACTTAACTTCTCCATCTTCCTGCGAAAGCAATAATATGGTTGATTTTATACTGTGTATTTTCTCTTGTAAACTTCTTGTAATCAACACGTGTTTTTTTTTTTTCTAATTTCCTTCCACTTCAGTTATTCAATTGTCAGTCTGATTCGTGACTAGGTGAACTGCAACGCCAAAAGCATAACTTGTTGTTACTTTCCAGATTGTTACTAACTTTTTTGTGAAACATTCTGGAAACATTAGATAAATTTGTAGTTCTTTTGAAATTTCTAGCACTATGTAGTCAAGAAGA
Organism: Limulus polyphemus; assembly: GCF_000517525.1. Classification (NCBI taxonomy): domain Eukaryota; kingdom Metazoa; phylum Arthropoda; class Merostomata; order Xiphosura; family Limulidae; genus Limulus; species Limulus polyphemus. Next base: position 370,312 of record NW_013666470.1, read on the forward strand.
GTAGAAGTTTGATGAGAAATATAACAAATTAGTAAAATTGAAAATGAAAGAGCAGATAGAATTCATGGTTGAATTGAGTGAAATCATTCAAATTTCGTGTTTGCATAAACATTTAAAAAGATTAGCTGGGCTGTGAATCATAGCACAACAGTAATATTTATTAGTCTCAACTGTTGAATCTTAAATCCCCTTTCAGTATATTGAAAATGTCGTATGAAAGGTATGAAAATTTGTAGTGAAAACAAGAGGCAAAGAAAATTAAGATTAACGCTTGAAAACAAGAGTTAAACACATAACTCTGACTGAAAATAGTAAGAGGCAAATTAATAATAACCAAATCTCATAATACCTTTTAACTTTACTTTAACTAACGACTTTATCAGAATAAATGAAACATGGCTATTAAATAAATAAAATTGCATTACAAGTATAGAAAGAACATGAGTTTCAGTCAACTACAGATGCACAATTGAGACTGTTTCCTGGAAAGAAGCCTTAAATAAGTCTACACAGTACTTTAGCACCATACAAAGCGCTATATATGAAATAAGATAAACGTTTGCTGATAAATCTCTACAATAGAGACAAAACATACATCCATGTCCTACTGGGAAGTTTAAGTACTAGAGGATAAATTATTGATAATAAATATATCATCATCAGGCACAAATACAAGGGTTGATGATGATAAAAAACAGACATAATTACACATAGAAGTAAAAATCATGAATTATTTTATTTCAACTGAATGTGATGATTATACAGTTATACAATTTGGTTCTTATATACTTTTTAAACACTGACTTAATTATTTAATTAACTAACTATGTATATGAAATACCCACCATTGTGCACCAAGAGAAGTGAGATGAAATAAAAGTTAAGTGTAAAAAAAAGTTTATATATTTATAAAGCACCATGGCAACGTACTCCGCAGCTGAGAAATACAGATTTATTAAAGAGATGAACACAATATGGATGAAAACTCTAAATAGAAGTTTAATAATATGAAGTGCCGTGGTATTAAAGAAGCATGCAAAACGTAAGCAAATGATTTGTGAAACCTTATAAAAATATGACGAAAATAAAATAGAATAACATTATTATCACAACATAGGAGTATTATAAATGTTATTGTTTTTTTCAAATTAACAGTAAAAGCATCAACCCTAATGAAAAGACAAAGAGTCCTAAGAAAAATGTTGATATTTAAATATAACGAAAACAAAACTTCTAATAAGTATGAACTAAAGAAAGATAATACCGACTTTCTTTTATAATTAACTTTTGTTTCTATTACAATAATTGTGAAACCGCAGTTTTAAATATCTCAATTTACATGTATAACGAAAGCGAAGATACTGGATATCAATACCCCATGAAGTCACGGATAACCATGGTTAGTTGACGACGAATTTACTTAAAGGATAAGATGAGGATCAGTTAGAACAGAAAACTTACCCGCGTGGTATACGTTTTCGATCCTCAAGATAGTCGCTCCTTCTAAGTGGCAGCTATTGGCATTAAATACAAGTATATCAAGTTCAACCTGATGTGTATAACTTAACATGGGGCGATAGTAACTTTAGCACTTAAATGATCTTTATGCAATGACAAAAAATAACGTTTTAACTGAAATTTCAACGGTGTTTAATGAACTTATAATATAAGTAGCACATTACGAAAAATTATATGAAGCATAGATTGATATGTTTGCAATAATTCCCTTTTTGAAAAAAAAAATATAGTTTTAAGCTACTAATAAATCTAAGACTTAGAATCCGCTGCTGTTTAATAAAATCGTCGGTGTGCTTCCTTGTAAGAATATCACGACACGGAGGATAATTCAGGAAACGATGATCTTGATTTCATGATGTTACTGCAAGGTACATCTTTATAAATTTATCAATGTTTTTACCAACATTCAGAGTTAGTTATGTAATGAATGATAACAGGTCACCAGTTTCTCGGCTGAAAGGGCGAGCATGTTTGGTGTGACAGGGATTCGAACTTGCGACCCTCAGATTGCGAGTCGAGCGACCTGGCCAAGCCGGGCCTAGCGTTCTAAGTCAGAAAATTTACTACTGATAAATTGGGGTACTTTTTATTTTGTTTTGATCAATTATCACTATTTGCAGTAGAATTAATGAAACTTAGGGCAGACTTGCATCAGTTAAAAAAGGGAAAACTTACCCACGAGGGTATCGAACTCCGGGTGTTAGTGTTTTAAGTACAGAAACGTACCACTTATCTATTGGTGGACTTTTTTATTTGAAGATAGCTTTTATATGCGGAAACATCTGTTAGCTGAGTTCTTGCACACATCTCAAAATATAACGTTGATAAACGGAAACATCGGCACATTTAGATATGTAGATCTTGAAAGTCGAGTTGTTCAAACTTGAAATTTGTGCAGATTCTTTGTATGGAGGAAATGTTCAGTGCCCTCCAATACCTAAAGATTTGTTTATTGAACTAATGAATACTGCGACACGTACGGTGGAATTCAGCTTTAATGATATCATGTATCAACAGATTGACGGAGTCGCCATGGGTTTTCCTCTTGGACCTGCCTTAGCCAATATTTTCGTTGGTTTCCATGAAAAAGAACTATTCAACAAAGTTACCAGACCAGCTGTTTACTTTTGCCATTTTAAAACTGAACAGGAATGTGAGTGTTTCTTACAAGACCTAAACTCGTTGCACTCGGCTCTCAAATTTACTTTCGAAAAGGAACAACATGACTATTTACCGTTCCTAGACGTCTTAGTTGAAAAAGATTACTTTCGTTTTCCCACCAGTATATACAGAAAACCTACCTTTACAGGACAATACACACGATGGAATTCTTTCAGTCCTACAGTCGCAAAACGAATCTTATTGCTATTTTAGTACATCGGGTTCTAGTTATGTGTTCAAAATCTAAACTAGATTTCGAATTGAAGACAATTAAAACTATTTTACTAGAAAATGGGTATCCAGGAAACGTCATCAATCAAATTACTTCAAGGAAAATTGCGAGCTTTTCAACTGCCCAAATATTTGGTCCAAACAAGTATCCTGTTTACCCAAAACTACCATGGATTTGTAACGTTTCAATAAAATTTGAAAAACAACTGAAAACGGCCATTACTAAATGTTTTCCTGCAGTGAACCCCTATTGTGCTTATTCCACACGTAAACTGTAGCCTGCAATACACAAAGATGCGATACCTACCACACAGAAAAGTATGGTTATTTATTAATTCTCCTGCTACTGCGAATGTCGGTACATAGGTCGCACTTCACAAAGATTGCAGGATAGAATTAAACAACATGTACCCACATCCATAAGAACTCAGAGTGTGAAAGAAAATAATTTACCATGTCATTGCAATAAGACAAAAGTTCTACCACCAAAATGTGAATCA
>NW_013666470.1:374200-388352 GCF_000517525.1 Limulus polyphemus
AAACCTGTCCTTTGCCGCCAAAACGAATTCTTATACAATCTACACATCCTTCAGTAGGTCAGTGATTGCCTTACCGGCCTACGTTGCTCTGGCTCATTGTATAAGCTGTACTATTTCCTGTAGATCATTTTACAGACGGTTCTGCTGTGATTAGCGTCTGGCGAAAAGCTTCAACAGATATTTCCTTTGCAACATCTCAACCAACAATTGACCCAGTTATCAACGCCATTTTCAAGTTTTGAACAATTCGACTTTCAAGATCTACATGTGCCGATGTTTCCGTTTATCAACGTTATATTTTAAGATCTGTGCAAGAACTCAACTAACAGATGTTTCCGCATATAAAAGCTATCTTCAAGTTTTGTACACCAAAAAAAAACGTTTCCACTTTTTTATTATATTTTGACAAAGTAGCGCTATTTATGCCAGAATTCACGAAACGTAGGACAAACTTGCGTCAGAGTACACAACTTGGACCAAAGTGATATCTTTTCCTCTTTCTCATCAACAGTCTTTGTTATAAATATATGTGTGTTTAACTTGTCAACTGGAGTTGCAACACTACATTGTTTCCCTATTTTCAAACAATGGTGAAAATTTACACTTCTCACGTGAATAAATATTTATGACATGATAATGTAAATGTTGAAGTCACATAGTACTTGATTATATAACAGCAAATGCTATAAATGTGCAATTATTAATATAAATATTTATATATAATTTCATTACTGAATTATTTTATAAACATCAGATTCATCACTGTTTGAAAACTATCGTACAAAATGGCGCTCATACCAGTACAAACATATTTTGTAAATTAAAAACAAAGTTCATCGGAATTGTGTTTAGAGCGTTTTTACATCTGCTTAAATATAAGTGTATATATATATATTAGCGTAAATGTTATATCATGTGGAATATGAGAGTAAGGTTGAGCAGAATTAATGAATTGCCTTTAAATACAATATAAAACGTATTGGAATGCAAAAATAATTTCGGGGATCGAACACTTTATGCAACTATAAGATATTCATTATATTATTTAATATAGCAGTTCATATAAATGTCATTAAAGTTACAATAATATATCTTGGAAACAGCTATAACTGCAAAGAGATGAAGATCATTACATATTATTATCACTTTAATATGACAACTTTTGGTTCGCAACTAGATTTTTATACATCACTTACTTATTTTTTTCCTTATAAGTTGCTATTACTAATGCTAAGAACGATGGTTAGTAATCGCTTGTTTAATATTACATAGATTGTAGGCAGTTTGTTTTCAAGGTATGAAACAGTTTACTGGAATTCTGTATTAAAGCTTATAAATGTATGTGTGGCATATATGTGTGGAATGTACTATACTAGCTGGAATGAATCAACTTAGTCACGACAGTAAGTAAAGGAACGCGATCTTAAGTGCTAGTGACATTCTCATAAATTTTGCAGTTTTAAAAAAAGTTTTGTTTTCTAATACAAAAAGAATTAAAATAAAATAGATTCACAAAATTGATAAATGATGTCGTTAGTAAACATTTCAAATGGATTAGGTTGAAAGAAGATTTTTCTGGACATGTTTATTCGTTTTTATTTAAAATTTCGTTAACAATACTTTTATGATAATGCTTAATGTTTTTGATAATTAGTAAAAACCACTTAAACTTTAAGTTGATTTTAGAAATGTGTTTACTTAAAATACATGACAGGTTTGTAGCTGTTTATGTATTTAATGGCTTTTCCTTGTTCTTCATGTTGTCAATTTTAGAATTTTTAGTCTTTGAGAAGTAAAGCCTGTGGTGAACGAAAATGTTTTAATCTCAAAACCATTGTTCCCATGAAGTAAAGATCGTTTCGCAATACGTCTTGATTTAATTTCATATTGATATGGAAGTTTTTACTGTTTTACTTTTTCCATATAATCCAACACCTTTTTTATGAAACAAAAACATTTCACATGCCAATTTGATATGTTTGTGTTCTTTTTCATAATATAAAGTAAGACAAATTATGAAAAAAAATCGAAATAATTGATTATTCCACAACTCTTGACAAAAGGTAAGGTTTCGAAAAGATAACAATTTGAAATGGTTTTTAAATGAAAGCTATACACGTGTGTGTGTGTTAATATTCAAGTTCTAATGTTTTTAATTAACTTAAAATATTATTTATAGGTATTAACTTTGATTAAAAAAACTCGAATAAAATTCAACAGCCGGTAAATACCTTATCGCATTTCATAAGATTTAGAAATAATAACATGTTAATCTTCTAAGTTGGAAATATGTTTAATATGTATACTAATTTGAAACATAATATAGGTGTAACTTTATATATTAGGACTAAGTTTTAATTGGAAACTACTTATATCTGTCTTTTATAAGCCTTCTCTCCTCCTTCCTCTGGTTCAGTACTAGGTCTGTTCTTTATATTCGCTTTGGGCACAGCACAGATAGCCCACGGTGTAACTTTGTACTTAATAATAGACGAATATATTTTTGTATAAGTATCAAGTGTAGTGTTGTCGCCTAATGTAGCGAACCATCATTTTATATAATTTGTAGAAATACAACGTAACTTCCAGATTACAGAGAAAAATAGGAAATTATTATTTTTCAAATTTCTAAGAAAACCTCTATTTTTCTTAACAGAAGTCTCCAATACTAGTAATTAATATTACAATTTCAACATAATATATTTTACAATTTTGTAATAAGGACCATAGCGTCGTATTTCATATTTTTATGACAATTATTTAACAATGAAATAACTTACTTTTTAAAATAATTTGTACAAGAAAGAGAAAGCTAACGCCTATCAGATATAAGATATCTTATAAAGCAAATTACGAATAGCTTGTAACATAAATGGAATTCGTATTAATGAACTGAGCACAATTTTTAAAACGTATGTGATCACGTATGTATCGTCGTGTTAGCCGCAAAAAAGTAAAAGTTTTTAACAATTATTTTATGATATGGACTCAGGAGCTACGCTCAACCCCAGTATTATTTGTGTAATCGATATGATTGTTGCTACTAATTAAATCTAACTCAAACAAAGTGCTTTCATTTCACCACTGTATGAGGCCTGTTTTATTCATTTGCCTCATTTTTCCCAATAGCATTGATCAGCCCTGAATTCATCGAAATCAGGTCTATTTTAGTGGGGGTAGCAAAGCAAAGCAAAAAATGGTTTAGACCTATACATAAACTTATTTTCATTGAAACTCGCGTTTCGGTGAGGAAAAGAAATTGACAAATAGATATACTTTTTTTTTGTCAGTTGTGTTGAACAGACTGAGATGCTAATAAGCGACGAGATTTGGTAACTTGGTTTAAGGAACGACTACTCTGCACTTGAGACATGCCCATTCATGCTCAGTACTCACCCTCAGTAGCCATCAAAATGTGGGAGTGCTGGCTCTTCCTGCCATATATTGATTGTACGTTCACCGCTCTTCCCTTTCAGTCGGGACTTTCTTCCATCTCCTCTAGAGAACCCAAGCTCGGCAAATCTTTCTGTCATTGTTTATTCAACCTCTCTAGAGCTCTGCCTAGATATTTCCTATAGAGCCTTCATAATTTATGTTTGTCTAAATTCAATTTGCCTTCAATGAAAGCTTTACCAGCCAGTTTATCTGCTCTTTCATTTCTTTGTACCCTTGTATGATTAGAGGAGAATATCCATACTAGGCTCTTCACACCTGACTTTCACAGAGATTGGAGCCATTCCACATGGAGACATCCAATCCCTATTCTATCCAGCATGCTTTGTGAATCGATGACAGTTACTAGGTGTCTGACAGGTTGATCCTCGAGCCATATCAAGGCAGCTGAGGCAGTTTCAATCTCCATCCTCATGCTTCATGTTGTGGCACCATGTGCCTCACCTTGTTCAGTAACAACACGTTTGGACCACCTGGCTAAGACAGCCCATCCACTACGCTCACCTCTGGTAACTGATCCATCAGTGTAAATCACTGGGTCTCCTGGTTTCGAATTTTCCTCAGTCAGTTATCTGATCTCAATATCAGTGATTTCATCAACCCATTCTCTGCATTCTCGTCCAAGAGTAATCACAACTCTAACATAAGTTTAACATAACATAACATGTACATTTGTTGTAATGTTAAACTTATATTAAAGTTTTTCTTCATTACCCATTCAAGCCGTCTCCAAATATTATTAGTCTCAAAGTGGGTTCCTCGTCATCGAATTTGAATCACAACTCTAGCGTATGAGTTCATTTCACTGCTGATCTGTACTTATTCTTATCCACACACATACTCTCTTCCAATGCATAAATATTCTTAAGGCTAGACTCAGACTCTGTCATTCATGACATTCCTCTTTTAATTCTGCATTCTGTTTCATAGTTCAGGAATCCTTGAGTGGGTGGATTTTGTCAACCGCAACTCTTAAGTAGGCTTTTGCCTGGACAACTGCATGTCTTTTCTCAATGGAAGACAGTCTCAGCATGAATCTCATCATTACAATAGAAGTGTCCTGAGTACAGCCCAAGCTCTTCCAATTTAATAGAGTTAGTATTCGGGGCAATATTCTACATCTGATAACATAAGATGGTAGTAGAGGATAAAGAGCAGTCTTTGCTCCATATTTGCAGTAGCCATGATTTTAAAGGCCCCGACCCTCTTCTTTGCCTTCTCCACTATTGCATCTACACGATCTTTGAAGTAGAGGCTCCTATCAAAAGTGATGCCCTGGTACCTCATTTTGTCACATTGCATTATGGTGGCTCCAATGATCACCACTTCTAGGACTTCAGCATTTACTATCCGATTGTTATACTTTTAGAACAAAGACATCAATTTCTCTTCTGATTTTCTAAGTTACATGCTTGGTGAGTCAACTTCACTATTAGCCATACAGTAGCCCAAGACAGGAGAATTAGAATATGTCTGTACGTTATGAATGTATTCATAGACAACTGGATAAACTATGTTAAACTATGTCAGAGAATGTAATGTTAAATGTCTAGTTTCTATGTTGCAAAAATAACTTTTAAGGTTCAAAATGTTAGATTTAGAGGATAGTTAACCATAAAACAACTCACAGAAGTTTGAAAACATTAGAACATTGTTTAGAATATATTTAACGTATAATAATTAAAAACAATAACAATATTCTACATAGCTGGTTTAAACTAATAGCAGTTACTGTGTTCAAACAAACTGATTTTCAACAGCAGTGACACCACTACTGGATAATACCTACTATTCTATGACTCACGATTTACTTATTCCCTATATATAAAGTTGTTTTCCATGTATTCATATAAAAATATTCTGAATCGAAACTTAAAGCTTCTTATCTGCAAATATAGCAAATATTGATACAACTACTTGCTGACTTTTAATATTCTGAACTTGGTTTAGGCATAAAAAATAAAATCATCAAAAGGAACTGTATGAAAATGTTAAACTCAAACAGCACATAGTTTCTTATGTTTATTATTGTTATTTTTTAATTTCCAGGTACATATAAACATAACTGTAGCACATAAATATGATTGCTACGCACCATCATTTTATTATCAGTAACAAGCCAAAAATAAATGGATATCTGACTAACACTGTCGTATCTTCTGATTCGTTGTGCTAGAATAACGTTTTTTATGTATTCATAAATCGGAAAAAAACTACTTTCTTAGCTCTTCTACTATTATGTCGACAGAAGAAAGATATTTCAAACTTATATGACTTTCATTTCACATTTATACTTTTGTACGGCTAGCTCTGACGCAACTCTGCAGTGATAAACTTATCTCAAATATTCAATATTCTGCAGTATATTCACATTGTATTGGTGATGTATACTTTTAGTATACACTATAGGGCGTTCAATTTTACACGAAATATTAGAGCATGCTATAGAAATGAGGAATTTACGTTGATATAGTATTTTTAATTTAACCTTCAATTATTAGTTTTTATTTTATCACGTTTCCGAAAGACTATATGTTATGTTTTAAATACTTTTCATTTCAATCTGTTTATTTATTCATAATAATTTCGACAAAAACGTGTCTAGAGTATTCAAATTTAATCTGCAAATAGATCAACACAAAATGTTGTCCCTATTATATAAAACATAAGCAATTCTTTGTTGAACTAATGAAAGAACATTTTGTGATTGACTAATGCAAGACAGATTGTAGTTGTTGTTTTTTTATTTAGTATTAAGGTTTAATAAATAATTGTAAAATTTAACTAGTTAATTTGCTTAGTGGTTTTTTAGACTTTTTTAGTTCTTCAAGCACTAACTACTGATCATTTTATGACAGTTAAAAACGGTGTTATTTCTATTTCGTTAGTTTTATTTGTTCTGTTTTCTCTGTTTACGTGAATCCTAATCCTTCTATTTTTGATGACGAGGAATCCACGTTTAGTTTCTTTTGTTTGATCTATTTGTTTAATTATTCGGTGGTCAGCGGTATGTTTTTGGACTTTCAATGAAAAAATCTTGGGTAACATTTCATGTGGTGGAAAGAGCGCAGATCGCCTACTGTGCAGATTTGAGCTAAAACAAAAACAGCGGTAACACTCTGTTCAAACTAACACTAATTCTTTCAAGTCATTGAAAAGTAGGATACCATTTGCTATCATTTTATTTGTCAATAATAGGTTTGAGTTGTTCTCGATCTTTCTTTCACACAAAGCTAATTTATAGTTTCCCAGAAATTATAGGCCCAGAAATTAGTAAATACACGTCGTGTGGGAGATAAGAACATGCGTATTACGGAAAGAAATATATTTAAACAATAAAGTGGACAGTCTAGAACTTTATTAATGGGAAGTCTATATTTTATTAGGAAATGTTCTATAATTTGTTGTTTTGCTGGTATTATTTTTTAAAACAAGTAATTGGTTAAGATATTGTAATGAGTGTTTGTTTTTTTTAATTTCGCGCAAAGCTACACGAGGGATATCTGTGCTAGCCGTCCCTAATTTAGTAGTTTAAGACTAGAGGGAAGGCAGCTAGTCATCACCACCCACCGCCAACTCTTGGGCTACTCTTTTACCAACGAATAGTTGGATTGAACGTCACATTATAACGCCCCCATGGCTGAAAGGGCAAGCATGTTTAATGGGACGGGGTTCGAACCCGCGACCCTCAGATTGCGAGTCGAGCGCCCTAAGTATTTTTCTTGTTGTCAAAAACACGAGAAGGTGAATAATTAAGTTCACGTAAACATATCCTACGTTTATCGCCTGTTTCTCTCATGTAACAATTTGAGTAAAATGAGCATTTAACATTGCAAATATAATTGTGAATTTTTTTATTCAAAATAAACTAATTTTTCTACTGTCAATCAGCAGCCTCTCTAATGAATTTGAAAGAACAACAATTTCAGATAAGAAGTAATAAACAAAAACATTAGAAGGAGAGAAAGTAAAAAAAAACAAAAACTTTGATATCAATCTTTATAAATAGATAGAAAGATTTTACGTTTTCAACAATTAGACATAGGAAAGCATTTAGGGAAAATAAAACATGATTTCGTATATTACTTTTCCACAATAAAGATGATTTGAGAGCTGCAAGTAGATTTTCATTTTAATTTAAAGTTTTTATTACACTAAGCTTTAAGTGTAGTAACGCAATGAATTCCAAAGGCCTACAAAAGCGTTAGAGTTCTTCAATATATCTTTGTCTAAGAACTTTACTAAAGGCAAAGATTCTGGTTTTTCTGACTTGAGGTGAGTGTATATATTAATTATTTTATAGCATAATATAACTTTGTGCGGAAATGTGATATTTCTCCTTAGAAAATTGACTATATTCGAGATAAGTGTATCACTGTAGAACTTCATCACACTTAGCTTTACAGAAGTATAGATCTGAAGTCATATGAGTTTCAGATTTTAATTTTATTTCTGTCAATTTAATAGTAAAAGAGCTAAGAAATTTTTTTTTCTGATTTATAAAGACATAAAGAACCTTTACTATAGGCAAAATAAAAAAATACAATATTGCGTCAAATATCCATTTACTTAACGTTGTCTCTCTATTAGTTATAAAACCAAGGCACGTGACAATAATATTTTTCAATGTGACATGTTTGTCTATATGAAATTTTGAAATAATAAAAACATAAAACGGCATGTCTTTAAAATAAAATCGTGAAATATGTCAACAGAAATAAATAATTAAGTTCTAATATAATCAGTTCTTAAATTTCTTACAAGACATTTGTAAGAAGTTTGTTTTTATTGTAAATATAATTTATTCTGCTCTTTTTTTTGACTGTCTTAAGTCTGATGTACATATATTTTTTGGGATAATCGTAAAGCTACACAATGGGCTATCTGCCAACCACTGGTATCGAAACTTAATTTTTAGTGTATAAGCTCTCAAAGAGAACACGGAGCTACTGTGGGGCATAACTGAAAACATATAATTAGATTCAGCATAATAATAAATATTTTAAGGGTAAACCTTTCTTAAAAGGAGATGTTTAAGTTTGATAGTATGTCACTGAGAATATGTTGTGCACAGTACCGTTTTTAAATTAATAACATTTTAGTTATTCGGCGTTTGAAAAGTACTTTTCTTAATTTAAAATTGTAGAAAAGTTACACCTGAAACTCAATGACATGGATAAATAAAATACAATAATTTTCTGCATAGTTTAAAGTCTTCTAAGAATATGAACAACGAATACAAAAACTATCTGTAGTTGTGAAATAACCTAATTGTCAATAAATGAACATTTTAAATCGTGTTTTAGATTATTGTAAATGTTGACCACATGATAATAATTTTTATGTTTCTTTATCGTACATTTCCGGTCGTTCAGATGCACTGAACGGGTTGGGGATTCACCTGAGGATAGGTCAGCATGTCGATGTCACTATGAGATTTCATTTATTTCCAGGTGCAAAAACAAACTACAATATTCACATTCAGTATTATTTATGAAGTTAAATATTTCATGGATAAACAGGCAGAAAACTTAGTACCTGTTTATCTGAACATAATTTCTGAACACCAAAAAAATACTGGCTCAACCAATTTCTATCAGATATTTGTTCAAGACAAAGACATGAGTAAAAGAAAAAATTAAATAATCAGAAGTAATGAAACTTCCACCAGTAACCATTCGCACTCTACATTTTGTCTGTTTATAAATCGTTCTAACTCCCAGTTATTGGCTATGCTTTTTATTCCTCCCACATCAGACATATATACTGATCTATTGTTATTTAAAGGTATATTTTTGACCATTGATGAATTCAGCTACTTTAATCTTATCGTATTTAATTTTATAGCATATATGTTTTAAGTAAGCTATAACTCATAATTTTATCGTATTGATGAACGCTGTACCATTTGTTATAGTTTCATGTGATTAAACGTTTAATTAAATATTATTGCATTATATGTTGTAGAACCTATGAATGTCAAGAGTATATCGAAGTTGTAAAAGAAAGAAATAATTTTGACAATGTTTTTGAAATTAATTACTAATACTAAAGCGGTAAAGAAATAACTTATCAAACTTTTCTCATTTGTCTTAATTTTATGTTGCTCATCTTACGAAATTATTTTATCATGGTTCTTCATATAACAACTTAGACACAGTATAAAGTGGTTAAGTGTCTAACACTATTTTAGTGAATATTTTCTAATTTGGAGTGATGTATTTATTCGCCATTAAAGAGCGTTTCTAAAAGTAAACAAATGTTTATATATATGAAATAGATAGTAATGAAAACCGAAGTCCACTTTATAGTTTGGTGTTAAATTATTGATAAAATAAAGTATCGTATCTAAGCATGGTTACAAGCGTCACTATACGACGAAGTTCGCTCTGTTTCACGGACATACATTTTGAAGAATGATACAAGAAATTTCTGCGTCGAACTTACGATTTATTGATCCTGATAATATTTTCCTAGGAAGAAATGTTATTCCAGAATGGCACGCATTGCACCAAGCAGTTTTCGTTATTCGTTCGTTAAATTAAATGTTCCAGAAAACATACTAAAGTCCTAAAAGCCTTTAAACCTCCAGAGGCGTTAACAGGAAATCCACAGACTTCTTTCTTATTACTTGCTTCTTTAGTTGTTTGAATTTTTCCTTAACAATGTATGCGCACTGAGAAAATCACATGCCTAGGAGGTAAAACAGGGCAATCTTATTAGGGTTTACTATTAACTAGTAAGCTCTTCGCAAAAACGTACAATTGTTAGGCTAAGTTACAAATGGTGGGATCATTTTATCTATAACAATAAATGAGAAATGAAAGCGATTGAATATGAATAACATAACTATATATATATATATATATATATAAGAGAACATTGTAGAACAACGTGAAAAGGGGGCCTGGTATGATCTCGTCTGGTAGCTAAGGTAGAATTAAGCCAACCCGATAAGATATAAAAGATATAATATCAGATAAAAGGGTGGAGGTTAGAAGTTTTACTTTGTATAATTTTTTCTGGTTGGTGTAATTGATGTAAGCTATTTCTAAGTATTAAGGGTAACAGCCTTCCCATAACTGGCTGCAGACAGCGAAAGGCAGTTGGAGTTGAGACGTTGTGGATTCAAGCACTCAACTCCTAACCCTTAACTGATTCTCCTTAGTAGCTGGCAAGTTATTACATCGGCGTTTGAATTTTGCCTGATAGATGGAATATTCCCAACGCATTTGGGTGCTATGACCACAGGCATTATTCATTATGACTTAAGAATGACAACAAGGATAATAACGGAGGCATAATTTTGAATTTAAATTTTATGATATTGTTTCTGGTTTATATACAATCAGGTTTACTAATTTGCTATTATAGCACTGAAGAAGTTTATTCTAATTGTAGTTTAATTACTTTATACATATAAATGTTTTTGTTTTATTTCAAAATTTGATAATTGTTTATAAAATCACAAATATGACTACGAATAATGAATTAATTAAACGACACCTTAGAATGAGAAATTAAAGTGTTATATTGTTAATTTTTATATTGTTGAAGAACATTTAGAGTACTGTATTCTTAAAATACGTAAATATGAATTAACAGTTTTTATAATTAATGACAAAGTTAAAAGGTTTTATTTATTGACTATTACAACTCAATAGACTTGTATTAGAAATCTAAGATTTATTATAAATTTTAACATTAGCAAATCAGACTAACATATAATTTACAAGTTTCGATATGAACAACCATAAGTAAAAAGCAAATATAGTTAAATTATAGCGTCCCTCTTCTTTAATTAAATAATATTTTTTAAATGACATCCATATTTGCTAAGAATATTGAATTTAATGTAGTAAATACGGTCGCCATGTGGTTCGACCATAGTCTGGCAAAACCCTTAAAATATCAAATGGAAAATAGCAAAATATGGACGAAATAAATCAAAGTATTCAAGGAAACGACTTTCATAATTATTGCTAATGAAATCATAATTTGTAACACCTTGATAGTTTAATGTGCTATTATGTAAATCCCATTATAATTACTTGAAATAATAAATAACATATACACTATATCAAATCCTTCCATCCTTATGACAATTGACTAAATTATAGAGTTGTTACATAAACATAAAAAAACAAGATTGCTTACAAAGTAACTAGAAGCTAACTCCACGTTTTGCTCTTTAACTTTATTTAAAGACTATTGGTCAATAAGCTTTTTTTATGGTATCATTTATGTTAATTAAGGTATCAAAAGATCCCTATTCTTCAGTTGCTCAGTAGTAATCTTTAGGGTTTATAATGCTAGAAATTTGGATTCGACCTCTGAGGAGGGTACAGCATAGATAATATATGGTGCAGCTTAATCAAACCGGCAAAGAAAACCAAAATAACCCTTTAAACATTAATAAACTATATTTCCTACATTGCCATCATTCACAGAAAACAAGAAAATACAAATAAAAAAATAAACTATTTCAATATTTATAAAGATAACAATTACCCTTTATATACTATCAACAAACGAAGATCCTTTAAACATAATAATGAAAATTCAAGTAAAAGTTTATATTATAATAATTTATACCGCATAATGTAACACAGAGATATGTATATGTATAGAGTGAATAAGGATACGTCGACGCTATTCGTACTCGGACAGGTCATGGTGTTTACAACTGCCTAAGATCTTAGTTTAAGAGCTGGCGGCTACAGAAATACTTGCTAAAGCCCGTTTTAGCTAACTGTTGCTGCCACAGAAACAGTTGTTTGGAGTTTCAACGTTTTCAAAATGTCAATTCATAAAGCAAGCACTACTTTTATTAACAGAGGTGTACTAGAAGATTAATTTCAAAAAAATAACCTGTACCTAGATTTAATAATTCCAGTGAAAAAGGGTGTCTTATTGATAACAACTTCACTGAGAAATGAAGATTGACAAACAACTATTTACTCTTTCAACACCGGCAAGGTAGCCATGCGAAAAAATGAACGAAATTATATACACTATGACTTATACTTAAACTTCAGGATACATCTGGGATTCCATTTGTAATGTTAGATAAAATCACGTTCACTGAGCATGTAGAATAGATGGAATGGAAACTTCACTTCTACCAGTCTATGAAAGTAGGTGGTCCTACAACTAAGTCAATTTTAGCTCTGTGTGGACACATTTATGTAATCTTCCTATGTATTAGTGAGAATTCAGCTATATGGTCTTGCATGACAAAAAGATTGTCTCAACACAACATAGTGATTGTTTATATTGTATATTTTGTTTGTTTGTTTAAGTTAAGCACAAAGCTACACAATGGGCTATCTGTGCTCTGTCTGCCACGGGTATCGAATCCCGGTTTCTAGCGTTGTAATTCCGCAGACAGACCGCTGTGCCACTGTACTCAAAGTACTGTAAAGTACTCAAAAAGGCAATTTATTTTAATGAATATACGTTTCATACATTTAATAAAACTTACTCGGAAAGAAAACAATATTTCATTTGGTAAATTGACAGCAAAACCATTTCAACTTGCACTGCTTTTGAATTGCAAACACTTTGTTACAGGACCAAATTAACAGATTTTTTTTTCAGAAAAGTTTCAAATTGCTTATTTTTGTCTTCCCAATTGTCGCACCAAAGGACATATTTATGAATTATAAAAGAAAAAATATCGTATGGATAAGCTACAATTGTGACTTTACAATTAAACAGTTGAGAAAAAAACGCACTTTTGATTTTAAATACACATATATATATGTATGCAAATACGTATTATATTTAAATCTAAATCAGAGAAAGACCATAATATTATAAACAAGAAATTTGTAATTACCATATGACTAAATTTTTTCCTTGTTACATAAAATTTAAACAAATTAAAATAAGTCTGATCCTTTGTTTTCGATTTATTTACTTTACGAGAAAGTAGTAGTTTTATCTGATATTTTAGGACCGTGAGGATAATGACAATATATTATTTCAGATGTTTAAATATGCTGATAAAGTATTGTATCGTTGTCGTGTTAAAAGCTATAGATTTATCGTTATACAGTTTCATCTTCAACAAGAAGAAATGAAATTCATGGAAATGACACTATCTCTGACAACCAAGTCAGAAAATTATTTACATCGTGTTATTAAACTCATTGATGGAGATATCCAAATTCTTGAATCTAGTTCACAAAACGTTTCCAGGCAATATATTTTTCACTTAGGTAAGAAAAATGTAGAGAAATAAAATAAAAATTATAATATTAAATGAGGATTTACTAATTAGCATAATAGTCTTTAAGTAAGAAATTTAGCGAAACGTCACACTGTAATCGGCAAAGAATTCTTGTACATTCTTCGGGCGGTCAGTTTAAATATAAATTAAACGTTAACTAGTTTTAATATTGCAATAACGTAAAATGTCTAGGCTGGTGAAGTAATAAATCTCTTGAACCATAACAAAATTGATTAGATTTCACGCTTGTTCGCCGATATTTTTCTTTCTCCTTTACATTCCTTTTTAATTAAATCTATTGAAGATTTCAAACCAAGTGTATGTCAAAAAAATTAAATAAAATAAAAAAATAGATGTACCCTTTACTTACTGCAATCCAATAAAATAAAAAAATAGATGTACCCTTTACTTACTGCAATCCAATAAAATAAAAAAATAGATGTACCCTTTACTTACTGCAATCCA
>NW_013666470.1:388660-394307 GCF_000517525.1 Limulus polyphemus
CAGCGCTACAGTAGACCGAGTTATAGCGTTATACCGAGTTCCGCGCTACAGCAGACCGCGTTATAGCGTTATACCGAGTTCCGCGCTACAGCAGACCGAGTTATAGCGTTATGCCGAGTTCCGCGCTACAGCAGACCTCGTTATGGCGTGTCTCTAGTATTTTTGACGAATCAGTGGATTTGGCGATACGTAAATCATTTGATAGGACATATTAGACAACGATTAAATCTTCTAGAGAATTAATAATCAACTAAATAGCAATTTGCCAAGTAAGTCATTTAATCATAAATGATCACTAAATTGAGGTTGATTGTGGAATGCTTATTAAATATCGCTTTACTTATGTTTTACTATACAAGATAAAACTAAAAAACCAACCATTAGGTTAAAAAAACAGTACTATGTACTTTTATACTACCGTGTACACATGATAAGACTAATAAAGACACTTTACCATTCATTTGCAATATAATATATATATATAATCATTCAATGCTATTATTATGAGCAAAATGAAAAATTCATAAAATTGAATAACACCTGTGAGAACCAGATATTTTGCGTTGGAAAAGGTGAACACTTTTCTGTGGCATCACGCTACCTACGTAACCCCAAGCAATGTTAATTGTAGCTGTAATGTTAATTGCTGATTTGCATATTCAAAATGTGTTTAATAAAACGTACTGAACTCTCAGTATACATTATGGTTGTTCCTCTGAGGCTGGTATGACAGTGAAGGTATGTGTTACTTACTGGCTTCACTACTTTGCATTAGCCATGAACTAGCTACAAAACCACTAAACAGTAAGCATCCCTGTGGGTTGGCGTATTAATTTGTGTAACGTAGGATATTGTAAACTTACCCCTGTGAAACCTCGCCACGTACACCATTCATATATGTACTGTAATATTGATTAATTTAATAACTTACAGTAAACTGGTTGTTGGTTAAAGTGAGTTAATTTCGTGGGTTATACGATATATGATGATGATGATTAAAGATACACTTCTGATTGGACCCTGTACAATGATGTAAGGTTGAATCCAGTTACCCTTACTATCGTGTGTGTGTGTGCGCGCGCGTGCGTTTGATTAAAGTGTATTTTGTACTAAAGGTGTTTGGTAGTAATCACGTGTTTTGGAACAGGTTTTACCCACTTAGGTTTGATCTCGTATTCAATGAGACGTCCTGCATGGCCATCACCTTCATTGAGAACTCTACGTACCTAACCTTATACGAGAGTAGTCTAGGCAGGTCACTTAACTGTTTTAATTACTTTGAATACACAACACTGCTTTTTCATCTTATCAACTTTGAGCATTCAAATACAAAATACCGCAATCAAAAATTGTTTCGTATACGAACCACGAGTTTTCCACTTAGTTAATTATTAAAGCACAAGCTCCGATTCAGAATGGTGAAATGTAACTCTAAGAATGTATATACATCAGTTAATGTAGGGGGTCATAATCATACTAGTTCCTCTGAATTGGTTGTAAATTGGAGGCCAGTTGCAGTTTATTCTGTCCTTGTTTTTCTGCTGTATGTGATTTATAAAAAAACGGAATTGTGTTCTTATTCAGCTTGAGTTTGTACTACTGCTGAAAATAACCACTCGAACAAGAACATAGCGCAGAGAAAAAAACATCACGAGTACTCTCGCAAATAAAAACTACTTAGTTGGACATAATTTCACCACAGCTGGACCTTATTTTTAGTACATACTAAAATTTCAGGATTTCAAAAGAGTGGAAGTAAGCTTCTTAGGTTAAATAACAAAGTTTTACACCAGAAAAGATAAAATCCACTTAGATGAGCAGCATTGTTAGACTTACTGGCTAGTTTTAACTTCTTAATGTATGTCTAGCTGACAGTAAACACAAGATAATATTTCGTCAAAACGAACCATAATTTTTATTGTGTTTATTATTCATGTATTATAATATTTAATTTGTATATGCAACAGTTCCATTCTTAGCTACGATGTTTAATAGTTGATCTGATGCTACTGCTGAGTTCATAGCGCAAAAAAAGGAAAATAAAGTCACAAGATATAGTTTATTATTGAACAAAAATCTAAAAATATTTTTTTTTCCTGGACTAAATTGTCTAAAGCATAAATTAATGTTGGTGGATAACCGTATGAAGGTGGAAGAATATACTGATATTGCCATTTACATGCAGTAAAATATTGAATAATTTAATACTATTATCATAAGCACTATAAAATACTTAGTAGCTCGAATTGAAACACCTTCAGTGACTAAGGTGTCTTATTACCATTTTTCTAATTATCGCAATTTAATCTGTCAAAATTTCTTAATGGATTTGTTTTTGTTAGTTTGTAATTATATTCGACATTTATAATGTAGATGGTTAGATTATATGAATTCTCCATTATTTTACTATTTGGCCTCCCAGTGACACAGCGACGCTAGAAACCGGGTTTCTATACCCGTCGTGGGCAGAGGACAGATAGCCCATTGTGTAGCTTTTTGCATAATTACAAACAAACTTTACTACTTTGAAAGGTATGTAAGTTAACTCTCGAACTACCAATTTCTTTTTACACCCTATCAGTGGGGTCCACGTATTGCATGAATTGAGCTATTCCACGTTTTTGCCTGTTACAATACTCATTTTAAAGGAGTGATTGAAAACGTAAGCGAAATTAGTTATTTTTTATATAAAATACGTAAAAGATCACTTCAATGTTTATAGTGGGATTAATTGAAATATCGTATTTTGTTTAAATATGTTTTAGAGTGTGACTCGTGTGTGATTCGTAAATAGCTTAGAAAATTCTCGTTAAAAATCCGAGGAAAACCATATGCACCTCATGGGTAATTCCAGGGTTAAACATAACCAAAGGTATAAGGCAAGATAATTTGCCGAGTTCTTTAGACTGTTAAAACTCCTGGGGGACTTAGGAAAGAGTAAAAAGGAAATGTTTTGAGTTATTTTAAGTAATATGTTAACATATCGTATTTGAAAGTTTAGTGTGTTGAAAATTACCAACATCCTGTTCTTGCCATGAATAGTTTTTCTTTTGTTGTTTTAACTGTTTGGTATGATATATAAGATTTAGTTGTTTTTTCTTAGAAAAAGTAAAAAATAAACTCTTAGATTAAGCGCTTATAGAAAGTGTTATATGCCTCTACATTCATACGGGTAAAAACCTGCTAATTTGATATTTTTTTTTAACTTTAACTGTTCCACAAGCGCAAGTTGTTAGTGAGAATATCAATTCGTCTGAGGTATCGATCTATTGTATGATGCTTGAAAAGTTCTTATATGATTAAAAATATTAATAATATCTACTTATTTAATACATGCTACTCAGAATCTACATGTTGGAATAACACATATCTTACTTTGGTCTCTCTGGAGCAACATGTTTCCTAGATACTATAACAGAGATAAACTGTCTATTGAAGATTCATGTTACACTTGCAGTTATATCACGTCCTTTATATATTAGTATATTGAGAGCAAATTTCAAAGTATGCAAGATGATCAGAATACCATGTTTACAAATGGAACTGATTGTTAAAATAGTTTAGTCGCATAAAAGGAATTATTCTTAAGAGCAACAACAGTCAATGTGGCAGGGTAGACACGTCTCGGAGCAAATGTTATTTGACACTAAGTTTTACAAAATATACTAAATTCTCCAATCTTCCTAAAGTTCAAAAAAAGGACCATTGTTTTACTTTTACTTCTTTAATTCAGGGGCTGTTTACAAGAAAAAAAGGTCATTAGCATGTTTCTCGTAATAAGTCATTTTCATGACTGTCTGTATATCAATAGAAGATCAACTATATAAAAAATTTATATATTTTATTTCTAGTTCTGTAGTGGAATAAAAATAGATCATCATGAAACGTTATAATTACTCTTAATTTAGTTGGAGATTTAGAGATTCCTTAAGTGCACAGAAAACTTCTGATAGTTGGAAATTTATATTCTCAGAATAATAATAATGGCGGTAATGCAAGTAACAACTAATAAGAAATTTCAGAGTTCTTAAGTATTGGAGTTTAGAACAAGGTTCGGATTGTTATCTTATCTATATCTTATAAGTGAATAGTTTAGGTATGTCAGTTTACCTAACACTACCTTTGCTATATATATATATAAATAAATATGATATTGTTATCACAGTTTGGTATGTGTAAATATGTTTCAGTTTTCTGATAATAAAGTGCGCAGCTGTTTTCCAATTGGGTTATCATTTGTTAATTCAAGATAAAAATGTTAAAATACAATTTTTTAACAGTTATGATCTAGGTATTATTAATAATGATAATTTGGATTTTTTACTTCTCATGTCATATATGTGCAGAAACAAGTTATATAATAGTCGTGAAAACTCGTTTAGCAAGGCTTAAAGGAATATCCAATGTAGCCCAGAGTGCCATATTCAATGCCTTTGATTCAAGATAATGAAAGGTGCCTTTAATACGTTTTGAATAAATTGTTACCAGTGTTAATGTATGTCACTGATAAATGAATGTATAATTATTTTGATAATTTGGCCTCACAACCTACTATGGGTAATTTTCAATCTTGTTTTGCTGTCAGGATATTTTTCTAATGAAAATATATTACATTCTAATAAAACCACCAAATAACATACTTAATATGCTTCATCAGGCTTATTACAGAAAATACATTTTTAATTATTAATATAATCTAACATTTAAAGTTAATTGTTTGATATTTTGCCACACAAATGTTACGTGTTTTTTGATGTTTTTATTCACAGATTTAAACACAACGTTTATCTGAAAGCATACAAAAATACACGCTTTCTACAGTCTCTTAGTTTCTTGCAATGTTACCAATGTTAAAATTGGTTGGCTATAGGAGGAGTAGATTTTACCGTTTAGTTTCCTATACAGAACGTCAAGATCCAACACTTAAACCGCGGTTGAAATTTTTATTTCCGATTTGCATGCATTATTGTATTCGATAACTGGTATACATATAATTTGTTTATGCACTTGTAAAAATGTATATAAGTGCATGAAGATAAATTCAGTTATTGTGCTGTAAATAGGTTACTTTACTAAAGGTTTAATAATTGGTAAAATATAACAAATATGTCATCGATCAGTGCAAAAACTCCTTTTGAATATACACAAATAAAATGTTTATTTCGTGCATTTGTATGTTGATGCTATTACTGTCATGCAACACTGAATTGTGTACCATTGGAAAGAGCACGGATTATTAGATTTTTTTGGAATTGTCTTTAAAATAATATTTTTTGTTTTTACGTGCTCTTCAGGTATTGTGAATATTAGTGAACAGTATTGAAAATGCATTGTACTGTATAACAAGAAATATTGAGATTGTAGGCCAGATATGTAAGTTAGAGAACAAAAAACATTAATAATTAAGATTTAAAGGGACGTGAAGTTTTTAGAGCTCTTACTTTTATGTTGCGTACAATTTTAAGGATAATTCTTCAAACTTAATAAGTTTCACAGAGTAAAATACACGGTAAATCCATCAAGCTGACAAATATAGAAATACACATGATTTCAATTGATTGGTATCCGACTTTTCTTTCAAATAATAACGTACTATATTGATTACATCTAGATCTTGGTCTCATGTAAATATATCTGCTATACTTCA
>NW_013666471.1:0-10821 GCF_000517525.1 Limulus polyphemus
ATCTATCTATATGTGCCGTCACTTCTCGCCGGTCTTATATATACGAAATAGAGGGCGTCTAGTAAACACTCGAGCCTTCATGAACGTTCTAGATACTCATTACGTGTTACCAGCGTCACGTGAGTTCCGCTGTCGTAACAGTATTATAATTATTTGTATTATTAGTAGATGTATCTATAGGTTTACCGGGATTCTTATACTACTGATGGGAAAGATCGGGACTGGACAGAATGACATAATGTAAGTATTGTTCCAGTGGAAAACAAGGTAGGCGTGATTTTTGTTGAATAAGGTAATTTTATATTATTTCGAGATAAATGGATAATTGTTGAAGACATAGCGTTTTTACAGTATATTCGTTTGTTGGTACGTTTACAAAGAGAGTTAATGACGTTCGAGAATTCATTTGACGTAATTACTTACGTTAGTTTTGATTTATAAGGTTCAAAAGAGAGGACACTACAGCACATGAGATATCAAGGAACAGCTATATTACGGCTAGCAAGAATCTTACAAGAAGGACTAATTGAAAATTATAAAACATTAATTAGACAATATCATGAAGAAACAGGTGAATTGTTATTACAATTAAAATATATTAAAGACAGTGTATCGATATCAGACAAAACTCAACAGAAACGAGGTTGAATAAATGCAGGTGGAAGCGTTTTGAAGTTCTTATTCGGAACCTCAACCATCAATGATTTACAGCAATTAAATGAAAAGGTAGAAGGATAGAAACTGGTACCTAAGGAAATGATTCATTTAAAAGGGAAGATGCAACTATAATGAATTCATTAAACCAGACAATTGAATTGCATGACCAAGAGATCAGGAAGGTATCTAGAGCTTTAGTGAACATTACTAATGCATTGATACACATTAGAATCAGGCAAACTGAGTTAAATAAAGCAGATATTGAAATGTTAGTTTTTAACAATAGGATTCAGAATAATCTACAACAGTTATCTTTTACTGTAGGAAGTAGCAGGACAGAGTTAGCTAAGCTAGTACAAGCATTGTATGTAGCTGCAGATAGAAAACTGAGTTTATACTTTCTACTCTCGAGTAAGTTAGAAAGAGTATTAGATGAAATTGAAAGGAAATTACCTCCACATTTACAATATGTGATCTCTACTCATAGTGATCAGATTTACATGTATTATATATGGGCTGATGTAAAGACAGCCGCAATCAGGGATACTTTAAGGATGTTTATAGCGATACCTTTAAAGGCAACAGATAGAATGTTTCAACTTTATAGAATCATACATTTACTATTAAGTTTAAACCATTTGTTAGCTTTAACTATAGAAAACGAAACACCGCACATTGCTGTTTCAAGTGATCAGCATACTTATCTAGAAATGACAGAGGAAAACATGTTAAGATGTATAGAAGGACCTATTAGAATATGTCATCCTAATTCAGGAATTTATTCAGTACCTATTGTAACTTGTAATTATGTGATATTTGCAGGAATTAAAAACAGAATATATGAATTATGTGAGAAAATAATATTTTTCCTAAACCATTATATTTATATAAGACCAGGACTCGAGGATGTTTAATGTTAAGGATGAGCTTACTTTATCAGTAGTATGCCCAAAATCGAATGTACATCAATTTGATTATCACACTAGAGTAATTAAATTAAGAGATAGTGGTTACCTGAGATTACCTAGAAATTGTTCAGCTCATGGTCAAAGTATCACCTTGCCTTCTAGTTTTAGAAGTGAAACTGAATGCATAGGAGCTCAATTAAATGTAAAGATCCCAGAATTACAGAAACTATTAACTAAGAAAGAATCACAATTAATTCAGAGTTTAGATGTAGAAGCAGACATTAAGGAATTAACAGACATATTAGAAGAAACTAGACATCTACCTCCTAGCAAGTCAAGATTAAGTATTAAAGAATTTCAATAGTGTGTAGATCGCTTATGAGGTACAGCTGAAGACCGAGATTAGATCATTGGAAAATATCTAATTCAGTGTTGGTAACCTTATGCTTAGTAGTAATACTGGTAAGCATAATGTTATATATTGAACGAGACTGGCTCTGATAAAGTTATTAACATTAGATGGGCTGTGTAAAGCTAAAAAGAATAAAAGAATAAAACCAGGCAATGAAAGATTGTCTGAGCACTCAGAGGCTACTGAGGTAGTCAAATTGAATGATTAGGCCACATCTAATCAGGACATAGACTGATTATATAGTTGGTCACAAAATTAAATTGGTTTCTCAATTGGATGATATTGAAGTGGCCAGATAAATTCTTGAATTTGGTTTGGCAGTATCATGACTGGAAGATCCTGTAGTAACATATAGCACAGCAGTAGTGGTAATA
The DNA here is from genome assembly GCF_000517525.1 of Limulus polyphemus. Taxonomy (NCBI): domain Eukaryota; kingdom Metazoa; phylum Arthropoda; class Merostomata; order Xiphosura; family Limulidae; genus Limulus; species Limulus polyphemus. The sequence goes on from NW_013666471.1 coordinate 2,352, forward strand.
GGCGTAGACAAAATAATTTCTCCTATTCCTTATTTTGTAATAGATGGTGTTTTAGGTTGGAACTCTTGAGCTTATGCAGAACGATATTTGCTTGTTTAATATTTGCAATCAGATTATTTTTTTTAAATTCTTCTTTAATTAGTATGTCTTTCTCTTTTAATGCATATCTTAAATTCCTGTACCATTCTCCTAATTTTTTGTCTCTTATTCTTGGGATTTTTTAACTGTTTCATTATCTCTGCAAGGTTTTTATCTTGCTTCTTCCTGATGTTGTTGTCATCTTAAATGGTTGAAGTTCAAATGTAGTCAAAGTTCAATTTTCCACAAAAATATTCTCACTTCTGACTTCAGTGTTGCAGTGTGTCCTGTAGTTGATCGGATTCTTTTAGATTATTGGGTGAAAATAAAATGAAGTCCAGTCCATGTAATGATAACAGATTAGTTTATTTCTTATGTAACCTTTCTACAAGATTATACACTGTTGTAACTTGAAAATCTAAATTTACAAATGACGTTCAAATAGAAATACCGTGCTAACTGTATTATGACTAATGTAATAATAAACTCACTTGTACAGTTTTACAGTTGATTGACTAAGTAACTGAATATCCATAACTAACACTGATCACAATACTTCAATGATGCTGACACTCTACCACCAGAAAAAATGGGATAATTCACTGCTAACTCATTAATTGACTGTCCCACTTGTATTTATATCTGATGTCTTGCTTCTAGTATTTGTCGATGTTACTAGATGCTTGACGAAAAATTTTTATGTATTCTAAACCTACTTTTATAAACTTTCTGATCTTAACATCATGTGCCCTCTATCTAACATCTGAAATGAAACATTTAAAAACACAGCCTACAACAATAACACTGAACAGAAAAAAAAATACAAAATTACAATTAAGATAAAAATATCCAAAATTACACCAAACATAAAAACATTTCAAAATGACAATAAACGAGAAAACACTCAACTTTACATCAAACAGAAAAACAAATATTACCCAATTACAATAGAAAATAGAAATACCCCAAGTTATATCAAATTGAAAAACAAAGATGACAAAATATACAAACATAAGCACTAAACAAAATAAATGGTAGAAATACATAAAATTAACAATATTATTTACACGCTTATCCAAGGCAGCCAAATAGAACATAGCCCCACACAAATTCTTAATGTGGCTGTTGTCTATCTGTGGGTGGCTGACATTACTCTATTTTTATTCCTGGTCAATAGCTAAGGGCCCTTTTTATTGCAACCTTTCCTAACTGTTGACACATAAGCTCATGTACATCGGTTAATGTAAACCTTAACCACCCCTTATCTGCTCTAGGTGGAGGACCATAAATGATGTCCACTGAAAGCAAAACTTTTCGACTGAACCTCAACATATTCAACGAGCAATCTATTAATTCCTGTTTCGTCATCATAATGTATGGTAAGTGCTTATCCTTGTTGGTTTTGGTCTAGTTAACAAACTTTGAAAGCATGCACTTTCTACTAGCCCATCAGACTGGGAGTGATAAAGTGAAGCTTGCATCTTCACCACACAAAACACTTTACACAACTCTGTGAATAGGTAGCTGTTAAAGTTTGTCCCTTGATTGGAGCATATCTTTTCAGTTACCCTGAACTGGGCTATTTAGTGTTACACCAGTGCATCAGTCACAGACTTAGTATATATATCGACCAGTGGAAAAGCCTCTGTCCATTTGGTGAAATAGCCAATCGCGAGTATATATAGGTGACTTTTATCTTTCTCTGTTAGTATATCAGTGATATCTAAGGCTATTCTCTGTAAAGAAGAACCAGCAATTTGTTGTCGGAGTTTACCCTGATTAAATTTATATTTCTTGTGGGTGTTACACACCATACAGTATATACACTACTGCTGAGTGTATTGACTTGAATGTTGCCAGAAGTACAGTCATTGAACATTATCACAAGTTCGTGCAACACGTTTATGTCTTCCAGTCTTTATGTTATTCAAAGCCTAGAGAAATTTGGAATTAAAATCCCTGGGGATCACTAGCTGCAATATTGAGAACTATTTCTTGGCAGTGGATAACACCTTTTACTTGCTCATGCAAGTGCCATATCTTATGTCCATCTGTACTATGCTCCTTAATCTGAATTGAGTGTGTTTCACCTTGTTGCATAGCAAAGAGCGCCACACTAGGTTTGGGTCCTTCAGTTGCTCTTCCCAGAGCTCCCAAAGCATCATTTGTGGCATCTATTCACTATTGGAAACTCGTGATATATGGTACATTATTATAAAATAAATACTTTTAACTCCCACATGGTGTCCAGTATCTGGCCTTTCGATGAACAGACTAGGCCTTTTTGTTCAGTTGGATAGTCCATCTGCATTTATAAGTTGTAGGTCTGGGTGATTCTCTATGATTAAATCATACTTCTTCAATGCAGTTATCCAGCATGCTATCATTTCTTCAGGGTTTTTAAAGTTCATCATCCATTTCAATAATGCTTGTTTGTTTGTTCGTTTGTTTTGAAGTTAAGCACAAAGTTACACAATGGGCTATCTGTGCTCTGCCCATCGCGGGTATCGAAACCCGATTTCTAGCGATGTAAGTCTGCAGACATACCGTTGTGCCAGTAGGGGGCTTCAATAATGCATGGTCCACTCAAACACTAAACTTTCTACTATACAAGCAGTGTTGGAAGTGTTTCACAAAGACAAGAACTGCAAGTAGTTCCTTCTTCATCATGCAATACCTGCATTCTGGAGCCAAGAGCATACAATTAGTGTACATAATCAGTTATTCTACCTCATCCTGTAACTGCAACAATGCTGCTCTGATTTTTTACTAAAGCACTATTCAGGGACTGGTATTCTTACTCACGCTTCTCACTCTATCTGAAATGCAATTCATCTTTTATAAGAGCTAATAAAGGCAGGCAATCTTAGAAAAGTGGGCAACAAACTGTCCATAATGTGGAGTTCTCATTCAGTCACAAGTTGAGACTAATCTTGCACCACTACTATTTTAGCAGTATTCGTAGGGATTCCTTCTGTATCCTCAACATGACCAAGAAATTTCACCTTCATGTGCATGAGCAAGCAATTTCCAGGTCTAAGTTTTAAACTTTCGCTCTTTATATGCTAGAATACCATTTTCAAGTTCTAAGCCACAGAACTGAATATGTAGCAAAAGATTAAGATGTCGTTGACATAAATCAGGCATCTCTACCATTGCAGCACTTGAAGTGTAAACTCCATATTTAATTCATACAAACAATCTTAAATACTAAAAGCAGTCAATATCAAGATGCCAGGTCTAAAGTTTTAAACTAGTGGGCTGTTTTCAATGCATACAGACATTTGTCTGTTTATGGTAGTGGAAAGACATCAATGGGAATGAAGCATTCTCCCACATAAAATCAGAACAGAATCTGGGTGTATCTTCTTTCTTCCTGAATATAATTACTGGGATTGACCGAGCACTCTATGAAGACTGTATAATTCCATCCTTTAACACCCACTTTTTTTGTTACTGATTATTTCCCTAGTACTTCAGAGAAGTATGTGTGGTAGGTGTGTAATTGGATGTGCATCACCTGTATCTATATGACGGTGAATGACTGTAGTTTGATACCATCAGCCATCTGGTCTTATAAACAATTCAGCATACTCTATTAACTAGTCACTGAGCTGTTGCCATTGTGTTGAGTCTAGATTGTCTGCACAATTCTCAACTAGTGATCTCAGATGTGTTGGTATGTGTCTAATTTTGGATGTGGTATGAGGGACAGAATTCTAACATTCTTGCTAGTTTCAGTTATTTCCACCTTGCTTATAGTGCCAATGATTATTCCTAGATGGCCAACCACCCATAATTGCAAAGAACCACTGGTACTTCATTCCTTCTCAAACAGATAAATGCTTGAACTAACATTGCTTGTATTCTGAATAGGAAACAGCCTGTTTCATGCATAGGCTCAATAACCGTGTTACACAGCACCAATGTATTGGACACTGTACCCAGAAAATCACAAACGATCACTTGTACACATGGGGGTTCCGTGTTTTTTTCTCCCACATACACTTGTGCAGTCCACTGCTTCTTAGGTCCTTCTGGCCATCACTTGATGCTCGCTCTTACTAAGGAATACCAGTTCAGTTTTTTGCATTGGCAAAACTGACTGATAAGCTCCACAGTACATCTACTTTAAGACTTCTGGTGCCAAAATTGAGGACAACAACAATTACTTTCTTTCTGTAAGTGACCTTCCCCTTGGAAATACTTGGAGCATGAACTTTCCTTTCCCATCGTGTTTTTCTCCATTTTGCAGAATGTAGTTTTTGTCAGTTGACCCAAGTGTTGGTTATTGATGTCTGATATATGGCTAGATCTACAATTTTCTGGCTGCTCTTGCGTCTAACAGGAACTTTAGCTATTGTCCTTCTATATCAACAGGCACATACCAAAACCAACCTAGTCATGAGAGAGCCAGGCTGACCATCATACTTTCAGGTACAAGTTTTTCATAAAACTCTTCCAAGTCAGCAGTCAGATCTGACTTGGGTTCCTCCACTTTCCTGAAGCTACATATGCAGTATTCAAAACTATCTATTTGCTCTGAGAAACCAGTTGTTTAGTTTGTCAAAACCAATAACCAGCTCTGCCTTGCTGCTCGGCAAGGTAGGGGCAGTTCCCCTAAAAGTGACCCAATTTCCTGCAAGCAAAGTATGTGCTTAATCATTCCTGACTAGGACGATGCTCAGGTAGAAGTATTGGTGGACATTTCGGCATATACATCACAAGTGGTCCAGGATAGTTTTGTCCATCCACTGGAAATCAATGTAGCACAGTATGCACAGCTGTCTGGTTGAGTGATGGCTGGTTTTGAACTTGATATGACACGAGAGATTGGGGAGGTTAGTCTGTCTGGGTTGAAGTCACTGCAGCTACTGCTATAGGCTTCTTACACTTCTGTGAGTGATTCGAAATCACCACTATTAGTGAGAGAAGGTCTCTACACCCAGTTGGTGTCATATCATCTCACCTGGAAATTTGTCCATGAACTTGTTAAAATGGATATCCTCAGAACCTGCTGAGGCTATTGCAGGATACGTTTTACCATTCAGATGACACAGATCATACACATAAGTAGACAAGCTTTCCATGGATCCTCTCTTCTGAACCTTGAACTCTGTTCTTCACTGGGTCGAATCTTTAACATAACTCATTGATAATTGTCTCACAGTCCCGAAGCTGCTCCTCATTCAGGTGCTTGATCACTCAACATGAGGCATTGAACCTCCTGCTTGGGAATCAAGTCATTCCAAGCAGTGACTTATCTGAAATGTTTCAAAAGCAGCACAGGTCTTCCTTTACCGAACCTCAAATGTCAGAGAAGAGCTTTATTTAACCTCACTCACAAGGATCTGTGGGTGCAACTAAACAGTTTCCCTGTTGACATTTTGATCATTACATAATCAATCACGATTCTAATTGGACCATACTGTTTTCCATGCTGCTACTACAAAGTAGATTACAAAAAGAAGTTCCACCTCTTTCAAAATCCCAACTTAGTCACTGCTAGTTGGCAGTCTGTCTCCACCAATGGTGCCACCAATTCTTATTCTTTGTGGCGTTGCAAACAGAGCTGGGTTTGTACTCTGGTTGTTACTGGTCTGGGAGATCTATACAGACCTTACAAATAGTCTCAGACTTAATGAGCACCATAACTCGCCAGTGACCTTCAGATTGCATTGGCATCATTCAAAGGTTGACAGTTAATGGAAGAACTCTGTTGGCTAGTGATATGGTTACCCAGATATCGGCAGTTCTTTCTGAGTCATGGGTCTCGGTGAGATTGCAGCCATGGACTTTTACAACAGCAACAAAAGTCCAACATCCAGGAAAGGACTTCTAGACATAAATACTCTCTCACACAGTGATCTGTTCTTGGTGACCAACTCTTTCTCTCTAGGTTTTACATCCTTCTTATTGTAGAAAATGACATTTTCTTAAACACTATTTTAAACTACAATTTCTTGTTCTTTATTCACTCTGTGGTATTCTCAGATGAACTGAAAATACTTTGGTGCTATACCAAATAACTCTGCCAAACTGGAGATTCAGTTGAGATATGAAATTACAGAGTAATACTAAAAACGCTTGTCAACTGAGACTATGCTGAATGAAATAAAGAGACGGGGCAAAAAGTGTGTGTACCTGATGGTTATTTCTCTACCAGCACAAACCAGAGCCAGGCGTGGATCATACTTGGAATCAGAGTCGAGAAAGACTTGAGTAGAACTAATTAAATGAAAATTTTCTACTTGAAATGTTGCACTATCACACAATCACCACATAACTAATCATTCTCATTTAGGACCAAAACCTCAAGATATTACCTCTGCAACCATTGAAGTATATTGTCCTCGACGTCATGAAAGAAGTTCACTGTAAGTTACATTCTCCACACGTAACAGGTATTGCCAACTTTGAAAATGACAGGAGAAAAAAGGTAAGTTGAAAATAAATAACATGAAATGAGATTAACGTAACAGTTTTCTTGACGACGTGTTATGTAAAAACATATACATATTCAGAGCTAAGAACAGATTCAGAATAAAATATTCATAGTATAGAAATAAGAACTCTATGGTATATTCCTATACAACATGCACTCTGGACACCAGCAGGAATTGTGCCCACCAGGAAACAGTAATACAATTTAATCAGGATCACGAAGTTAAAATGTGTTTGGGTTTTGCTCAGCTGAATAAATTAGATTTAATTTGCCATGCACTTTTTCTATGTTTATAACTATCACCATAAGGAACCATGACCACAACCAAGTCCAAAATAAAATAGCACTTAAATTAACAAAATAAGATTATAAGTGCTGTAAGAATAAACGAGCCCAATTCTGCAGTTTTTAAATGGAACTGAGAACCCTGATAGGTATATGGCTGCCATTGGCTGGTAGTTAGGGTATTGGACTTTCAATTTGAGAGACACAGATTCGAATTTTGTTCTGAACATGCTGGACCTTTCAGTAACGTGGGCGTTATTATATGATGGTCAATTCCATTATTCATTGGTAAAGAGTAGCTCAAAATTTGTTGTTGGTGATAAGTGTTGCCTATCTGCATTCTCTCTAATCTATAACTTCAACATTTGGGATGGCTAGAATAGACATCCCTCTAGTAGCTTTGATGAAATTCTAAACAAATAAAAAAATGATATGTGACAAAGAATTCCACCAAGTGATATCAAACAATTCTTAGAACGTGGAATTTCATGACTTATTTCTTCTCATAAACTTCATGCAAGGTTATATAAAAGCTACTTGCTTATAACCATTCTTAATTTTGAATTGATAGATTAGAGGAGAGTTAATCAACAGCACCTGCTACCAATTCTTTTGTTAATCTTAACTAAGACAATAGTAATAAAACACTTTGATCATCACCTTTATAGTATACCCATGGCCCCAAAGTGCGGATCACGTTTTTGTGGCAATGGAAAATGAACCATAAACTTTTGGATTCTTAGTCCGAACATCTTAAAATCTTAGATAAGCCTAGCAAGTTCAGGAATTAAAAAGGCCATAATTATTTTATTTTCAAATTTAAGTACAAAAGTTTGATTTGATTTGGTTACTGTTAAGCACAAAGCTACACAATTGGCTGTCTGTGCTATGCCCATCACGGGTAACGAAACCTAATTTTTAGCACTGTAAACCTATAGATTTACTGCTCAGCCACTGGGGAGTAAAGTGCCAAAAAAGGGGGGTCATGCATGGCCTATGATGTGTTGCTACAAGAAACTTATCGTACGGCCACCCTAAACCAAGTTTTTCCTGAGAATGTCTATCATCCTGCAACTGCAAAATCAGTCGCATCTCAGCCAGATGCTAGCCAAAAACCCATAATAAAGAGACTTTGGCCAACACTACAGATCCCTATGAGTGAAGTCAAGAAGACTTTGCCCCTGATATTCACAGGTGTGGCAAAATATTATCTGGACTGGTTCTTGAAGAATTTCACGAAGGTAAACCGCCTGGAATGGTCGGTCTCAAGAGCAGGCAGCCCAATGCTCAGGTATCTCAATCACAACAAGGTAGAGACATACCAAGGGTTAACTCTTCGGATACAGGCTCATTCATTTTGACCAACCTTGTAAGCACTAAGTAGCTATGAAAATATATATGCTATAAAAATTTGTCCTTGCATATATGGAGTGTTGACTAATACATTAAATAATTTTCATTTATCTCAAGTATGCACATAAAAACACAAACTAATAACACACACAAAGGAAACAATGTCCCACAACTATTAAACTTAACTGGTTTTCTAATTAAGGCATAAGTGCCTTAAAATAATTTCCTTAGCTACTCGATCTGAACTCGGCAATAGCAACTTTCAACCTGTAGGTGAAATAACTAAAAATATCTACTGAGAATAGGGAA
>NW_013666471.1:11821-24968 GCF_000517525.1 Limulus polyphemus
GGTGAAATAACTAAAAATATCTACTGAGAATAGGAAAGAATTATAGATAATTTGGTAAATTAAACTTTGTCTTTCTATTGATTATAAATGATGTAATAGCAAACGTCAGAGAACGTTATTGGCAATTTGTGAAAGAGAGGGTGTTACAAATGGGTTTCACGTTCTACTTTTATTTCTTCATAAACAAAGAATATTGAAGACTAGAGAAATTTTACTATGCTTTAGTAATGTATATATCATAATGAGTAATTTACTTTAAGCTCATGACATCAGAAGAGGGGTGATGAAAATATATAGGATGGACATAACAGAGCGAATAAATGTCATGATACACATACAAAGGGATGGTGAGAATTTATTTAAACATTTCCTTTTAAACTTAATAACTTAGAATTTATATAATATTTAAAATTGATTTATAACTACGTTTTGGTGTCAATTTTATTTGTATACATTTATAATAAAGTAATTTAGTTGAATTTTGAATGTAACTTTATAAAAGATCGGGATTGTAAGGAAGAAGGAAGATTCTGTGCTAATTTTGGATCGACAAACATGGTAATTCGTGTTGATGCTATCCCTTTACCACAAACAGAATAATGTCTGGATGTGTTAGATGGTTCCTTCAGTTCAGCATTTGTATAAAGTGTTAAGTGTGGTGAAACTATGCATTTCACTTTATCATTTCAACCTGATGGTTTTGGCAGAATAAATAATACAGACTACCAGGTGGATGCTTGCAAAAGCTTGTTAATCATGACAGAACTGACTTGAATGAACACTTGCAGTACGTGATGATGGCATACAGAGCAAATTAGCAGATATCTACAGGTTATTTGGTGAATATGATAATGTTTGGGCGAGAAATACTACTTTTTATTGATGTGATGTATGGTCCTCCCACGAGAAAGCTTCCACAATTTCCACAGTAATATGTGGAATGGTTAGGGTCTGCAATAGTCAGTTTGCATTAGTTTGCCTCACAAAAGCTAGGGAAGGCAGCTCGAAAACAAAGGAAGTGCTATAATAAGATGGTAAAAAAATAGATGCCCGGTACAGAGATTGGGTATGGTTGTGGTATGTGATAGCAGCACAAAAGCAACTTGGATCTGGCTTGACTGGTCCATACCTGATACTTCAGCGAATTAGTAAATTAACATATGAGTTATAGTGGATGTGAGGTGCATGAAAGCATGTTTAACATTTTCATATATATCACAGATGAACCTCTGATCCACTGGCTAAACCAGGAGTCTGAAGGTGAGATTGCCGAGTCAGAGGAAGACAAGGATACCATCTTGAGTCGCATCAACTTGCCCAATGAGGGAAAAAGAACTGAAGAAATATCTTTGTTTATGAAAACTAGGTAAGGAGACACTGGTAATAAAGGTGAAAAATAGTTCTGATTATTAGTATGGCGCTGACATCAACTTCTTGATCAATATGGGTGAGATTAATTAATAAAATTAGCTAGGACAATCATTAAGTCAAGAAATTAATGATTGAAAGGAAGTAGCATTCTTTGCTTTATGAGCTATTGAGTGATATCAAAAGATGCAATGTATGCATTACATTGTATGTTTACCTCTCAGTCATGAGAAGCTAGGCCAATCGTTAGGGAAAGTGATCAATGAAACTAAGGGCGTTACAACCTTTGATTTCTAAGCCATGGAACAGATTTTCACTAAATTAGCTATCCAACAGATATCAGATGATATCTGCTTGATTAATAATTAGGACAGGCTTTGCGACCCTTACTTTCTGAGCTATTGAGTTATGTTAAGACACAATGTATGCATTACACTGTAGGATTATTATTTCATCATTGACCGCTACGACAGACAGAGAATCGTTGACTGAGAGGGTGTCACGACCCTTCCTTTCTGAGTCACTAAGTGGTGACGTGAAATACCAAGTATGCACCACGCCTTATGGTTACCATTCGGTCAGCAGAAGCAAAAACAGCTGAAATGAATAAATATAATATCTATTACATCGTTGCACAATGGAAGATGGTATCTAGGAATTCAAAAACTCAGTTGAAAGCGTTTTATGACCCTTACCTTATGAGCTATCAGATAACATTTCACAGCGTGATATACATTGTACATTGTTTTACCACTTGATTAAGTTCATATGCTAGGATGTGATTAAAAGAATCAGTGAGTGAATAGGCATTACCACCCTTGCTTTCTGAGCCACTTAATGAATTTTTTATGTGAAATGTCATCCAACATTTTTAGAAAAATCACTCCCATAATCCATCTCAATGGAGAATGTCACTGTACTTCCTAGATTCTCGTCCATATACCTGGGAAGTGTGCTGGTTCTCCAAGCAAAGAGAGAGTTGTGTTTCCTCTGAGTTTAGTTGTTATGTATTCATTTTAATATTAACGTTGTTTAGATTAAGTTTATGTTTAAAAACATGCATAGCTTGTAGTGTTAGATATGAATTGCGAAATTTGTAGAAGATTCTCGAGAGTAGGAATCAACAATATATCTATATAAGTAAACGTTTAAATACAGCTCAGTATTGTTACCTAATATGAATTTTCTAGAAAAACCTTCCCACGCCTATAAATACAACCAATGCGAAGCGCCAAAAGGAGAGTGTCTATTAGTAGTTCGCTATAATTAGTGTGGTATAAACTTCGAAAGCTATAACTGTAATCTTTTTAACGCTTATCAATCGGAAAACTTATTTGACCAGGAATGTTTATAAATTTCGAACATTACAAATCGTTTAACTTCAGTGTATTCTCACTGGACATTAGTATTTTTACGAAAACGTATAAATTCATCGTGGAGAGCTCAGCGTGTGTGGCAAAGAACTAAGCTAGCTAGCTTCCCAGCGACATCGACTCGTAATTAACTCGCTCATCGTAAACCCTCGATAAGATATCAAGTAAGTTTCAGACTAGAAAGAAAACTTTATATTGTTTGTAACTTTGTGAAACTTTTGTTTGTAAATCATTGTTTGTAGTAACTATTTGTAATAATTGTTATTGTAAATTCTACTGTTGTGTGTATATTAAAACGTATTTGTCTTGAAAATGAAAACGGTGTGTTGGCAAATGTCATAAACTGACAATATATCGCACATATTTAAATACTAAATCCAAAATACAATTTAACTACTAAATTTAAATTATCAGTTAACTCGGCATCAGACTATTCGAAATTCTAATAGTAATACGTAACATAACATTCGGGTGAACTTAGACATTTTTAACTAAAAGTCTGTTCAGTCAGTATTAACATTTGGGCTGTTTACTACTGTATCTCAGTGTATTTCGTTACAGTTACCAGGGATTATTTATTTCATTGTGCCTGATATGAAGGAGCTTAATGGCTCCTAGATAGCAATACTGTCATCACTGAAACATTGCTTTGGTAGGTGATCCCAAAATATTACTAAAGTAATTTAGGCTGGTGCCAGAAGCAATCTGCTATAAACTACTAACATATTGACATTGTGTAATGGTAATGTATGAATATAGCAATATATGTATATAAATAAATAAATATATGTGTGTGGCATCACAAACATATATGAACACTACATGAAGTTATTCATGAGTGGTGTATAACACAAATGAATCAATTACACAAAGAACACAACAGGAAGCAACAAGGGCATGGAGACAAATATTTGATCTTAATATTCAGAAAGGATGAGTATGAGATTAACTGTGATAACTGTGCTGAAAAGTATCATTGGAAAAACAGTGCACCTTTTTTTTTTCTTTAATACTAGTAAGAGAATGTTTCAACTTTGACAATGAAATATCTGGTAGGTAGTGAATTTTTATCTAAGAGATAAAAGTAACAAAAAATGAGACATAATACATCTAGGAGAGAGAAACCACAGTTTCTCTTGGGGTTCCATTAAACACTGTTTCACCTGATGTTTGTTATAATACAATTTTTCTTAGGTGTTTCTCATAAATAGTATTGCAAAAGATATTACAATGAAGTCAAATTAAATATTCATAAGTGAGTGAACTTTTCAGTAGTAAATGATATTTACAGACAGTAGCTTAGTTATTACCACAAATAAAACTTACTGTACCTAGTGTATTATTTGATTTGACAGAATATTTTCAGTTGTGCGGACTTAAATATTTTTAATAAACACACATTCTTACTTGATAATTCCTTAATGTTGTTTTTTATAGGAGGCAAGATGCAGTATTAAAGCATGAAAATTCAGGCTGCAACTGTATTAGGGGAAGTGGAAGGTAACACCCATGCTATGAAAACTTTGTAAATCATATTAAATATCGAATAAAAATTTATAAGTGAAAGGACAATGGAAGTGTTGGTGAAAGCTAACAGTCAAAGGTAATTGATAATGTTCCCTAACAAGAGTATGCTAGAATGTGTAGGAACCTGTTGCAGTCTTGGTCCTATTTGTTTCTATCAAAATTGGGTACTGTGAACACGAGAACAAGACAGTATGAAAAACAATGGGGTTGATTCTGAGAATTTGACGTGTGTTCGATGCCCAGAAAGAACAATGGAGTATAGTATGACTACAGGTAGTTGGTCATTCAGAGACTCACAGAAGCCTAAGGATCAGGAAATTCTCTATGAATGATATAGAGCATGAATACAAGCAAAGCCTATAAAATCATTGTGTACTAATGCCTGTCAGAATAATTCATGGTCATAGCCATGATCGAGTTACCACCCATTTTAATGTATGCATTCAGCAAACTTTTGACGAATTAAAGTTTGATTTAACCCATTTTAACGTATGCATTCGGCAAACTTTTGACCAATTAAAGTTTGATTTAATGACTGGGTCTTGTATATACATTTTATAAATTTGCATATGACTGTTAAAGACAATTTCTTGTGTGATGTTTGCTGACATGAATTTTTGTTTTTCATTCTTGTAACTTATTTCATTGTTAAATGACGCTCCAATGATTAATTTGTGTGTGTGTGTAAAAAGGCATTCTAATGTTTGGCAATTCGATCATTAATTTTTTTATATTAATGGGTTTTCACTTTGTTTTATTTTATATTATTCGAATGGATAGCCTGCTAGATCATCCCCTTCTAAAAGGGGTAGGTTATCTTTTTTAGTTCTTTTCTGCAAATGTCATTTTTCTATTGTCAAATGGTCTTTTATATGTGTACTTATGTATTATTCTATGTAAAATGAGCATTTTAAATATGTTAATTGTTAAAAAATAATTTTTGGTATTGTGTAGTTTTTCCTTATTAAAGGGTTTTGTTCTCAATGTACATGCAAGCTTTTGATCCTCTTAAGGGTGTTTTATTATATTTTATTCTGTATATATATATGTACGTAAAGAAAAATATGTATAACCTAAATACTAAATGAAATTTTGTAAAAGATTTTCATTTTATTCACAATTTATTATATTCATTTTCAAGTTAAGTCATTATTAAAAGGTTTTTATTTTATTATTGTATATTGCATTTAATTATGTATAACAAGTATTTTTTTTTATTTTCTTCATTTCATTTGTATTTGTATTCTTGTATTTGTTGCAGTTCTTTGATTAAGGATTGTGCTGTTCACATGATGTTTAATTATTCTTAGAAATAATACAACGTTAATGTGCTTGGCCATGTCATAAATTTTGTTTTATGGTTTTAAAGATAAATTTAGTTGCTGACTTGAAGCATAGCCTAACACAGAGGAGGTAGAAGAAATGTTATATGTAAGCAAAAGTTTTCTATATGCTTTTATCAATATAGACTGTTTTTGTGGTCCAGAAAACTGTTGAGTTATTTTTGTTCTAGTAACTTTTGTTGTTCTCTAGCAAGTAGTATCTACTTTGTCTATGTAGAATAGGTCATCAACAGCAATGTCTTTCACTTGCTGAGTAAACATCTAGAGGTTACAGCTTTTGTATGTTGTATAAGAATTATCATTGATGTGGTGAAGCTTATTGCTTATAGGTAAAGCTCAGATTACCTGTTTTTGAAGGGGTTGTTGCCTCTTGGTGTTAAAGCTTGAAAACCTATGGTCTAATTCACAGGTCCAGCAGGAAGGGAATTGTCCAGTGTCTTATACAAGTATGCACACTTTTTTCTTTTGCTTTGACATATAATATTGTTGTCCACTTTACATCATGCTTCCAGTCAGTTTATTCTTAGTCATTTAATTAAATTCAGATTTACATTGTGATTATCCTGCATGAATCTCCCATTATAAAGCAGACCTATCTGACACTTGCACAGTTAATCTGAGAATATCATATATCATATGCTCCAACTTGAAGAACAACTATCAACTAAACTTCTAGTACTGTTGCTCAGAGACCAGAAAGAAAAACTTATGCTACTTCATTAGCACATAAGAGGATGGCATAAGAGAGTGAACAACGAAATTAAAGTTATAATATTGTTTATTGATAATATATATCATTGGTTTTATTTCCTGACAAATAAAGGTAAATAAAGTATAGATAAATGTAAAGGAGTTTTACTTTTGAAATGGCAGTTCCACTCAAGTTAAAAAGAAGTCGTATGACACTTCACTCATTAGCAAGTCCAATATTAATTCACTGCATACATATTCTAGAAGTTCAGCTACAAGTACATTCAAACTACTATTATTCATTACTTATGTAGCATTCATTAACAAAACAAAAATTAGTCAGTTGACTTACCCTTTATAGCACAATTTGAGCAGTTTAAAAGTTAATGGTTCATCTATGTAGTAAAACAAATAATTATAATTTAGTCAAAATTATAATCTCTAGGGAAATTTTCTTTATATTGCATCTTTCATTCATGTGATATTTATACATCAAAGACTGCATAAGCTGAACAAGTTTGAATTCTTATGAACACATATGTAGGGAAAAATTTATTGATAATAGTTGTTTAATTTATTAATTCCTAAACAATACAGTAATAAGTAAAACAAGTCACCACTATCAAAACTGAATCTATTTAAAAAGACAGTGATAGAAAAATTAAAATGTAAATAAAAATTGGCTCAGAAGTAGACACGAAGTAAATAGTTACAAGGAAAGAATGACATTTTTTCAATTGTGATAATGTAATTGGTAAAAATGCTATTTTATTGCTAAATGTTGGGAAAGGATCATTTTGAGAAGTGTATCTTTAATTCAGAAGGGCCTCCTGAACACTTATTAATGAGTTGGTAAAAACATAGAAAATGGGTTTCTATATTGAGAAGTTAAAATAATATACTTCCAGATAAGAATTACACAAAGGATGGATTTAATGTATGAAAAAACATTGATGATATAAATAAAGCAAACATGTGCTAATGAAGTTATAGAACACATAAAATTTTTGTATTTAAGAATAGGAAGGCTATTTCAGTTTTTATGAATTTTGGAAAGACCTTTTTTCAGATTTTCAATACTGATCTTGTTATAATAATATTTGAATGCTATAAATGCAGGAATCTAATGTAACCTGATTTGAAAAACAAATTAGTAATGAACTGTGATTTAAAGTTTTTTTTCTTTGGAGGGTAGACAAACAAGGGTTAACATGATTAAGTTAGTGTTTAGACTTGTTAAGGCACTTCAATAGCTGCTGTTAGAAGATCTGTTTAAGTAGTGATACAGTATGTTTGGTGAATTGGAACTTCAAAATTAGAGGCAATAAATGTAAGATCTGGACTTTCTTGTAGTTCTTCAATTACTTCTGTATTTGTGAAATAAGTCACTGAAATGGTGTATCCCTGATTGCAGGGTGTATACCATTAGTTAAAATTATTTACTTCAATTTTTTTTCATGCATACATAGTTGGAATTAAAGGCTGAAATAAGTTTTACTTCATAGTTTTGGCTCACGAAGGTGTGACTTTAGCAGGATAGAGCAGACAGTAGTTCTGTCATGTTGCTCTTTATCTTCTTTGAATTGATAGTACATTTAATAATAAATAGTAAGTGAAAATACTCAATTTTATGATATATATATAGGGTCAAACAGTAAGCATTTCTGTCTAAAGAACAAAGAACATTCTCTATGATACACATAACTATCCACTGAAACTTGTGTTAAGACAAAATGTTGAGTGTATTCAAATTATAGCCCACTAAAATCAAACTAGATGTATTCCTTCACATTTGTATAAGAGAATTTATATAATATGCATAAAAATTCAGTATCACAAGGACCAATTTAAAGAAAACATTTTTCTAAAAAAAAATTACAATTTCTTAATGTTCTTATTATTCTTTATAACAATACTATATGTCTTCAAAAATGTATTTGAAAATTGTAAGTAGTACAAAACTGCTCCTTTTTGTACTTAATCAATCTATTGAACAATGATATACTAGGCTGGCAAATATTATTCGTAGATTATATTGCTACCTTCATGCAATCCTGTTTGCCTTCTTAACTCTTCCTTGCTAGTTTGGGCATTTAAACATTGAATAACTAAAAATATGATGTTTGAGAATTTCATTTTGACTTAAAAGTAGAAAAACTATTTTTTACTTATTTTTAAAACTAGAGTTATAAACCTGTTAATTATTAATATTATATATATCACTATCACCATTATAAAGCCCTATCTTGGTGCTATGAAACATTATTATTATGAATTATCAATTTTTTTTAAACCTATGTGCACCTGTCATGACCTTTTACTGAGTGCCATTTAACATGATATTATGTATTTGATGTCAGAGTTATCAACTATTCATTATGCCATACACTGTTGATTTAGCAACACTTCATGGTAAATAACAAATAAAGAGATACTGAAAAAAAGCTGTAGGTATACATTTTGGATAACCTAGTGGTTATGCATATGCAATATCCAAACTGTACAATGAACAAAAGTATTTCTATTCTTCACATGAACATCACTTTGCACTCCAGCTTGTCAGAATCTGAGTCAATTCACAGACATATCTTGAGTAAAAATACATTTGTAACACATCTGACTTTTCGTATTCAACAGACTTTTACATTTTACTAAAAGAATGACACATTTCACGTAGATTCACATGGTAAGTTCAAAATTATGGTCAACATTCCTTCAGTACCAAGTTGTGTGTGTGAAGTTGAAACTAACTTATTAGGTTTAGACACAGGAATACCACAAACACACATGAAATTAATCTTAGTTACGCAACTGTATTAAGACATTTAATTGTATCTTCATTGCTGTCTATCAACACAATTGTTATACTTCAGTATAAATGCAAATACGTACAATATTCAGTTGTGTTGGAGAAACACGTGGTAGCTGATATTAAATGAAACAAGGATTATACACAAAAATGGAAATACAGCTCCTGGGCTACATGTTACAAAGTTTTATTATTTACATAAAAAACAATGAAAAGTATTTTCTAAAGAAGTTTAAGATACTTTATACCCTATGTTTGACAGAGAGATCATTGTAAATTTGTTTTAAAACTTCACACAATAGCTCTATACCTAAAGTTTAAATAAGACTGCCTACTAATAAGAACATTTTCAATCCTGTGTTAAAAAATGTAGAGATACCTGAAACTTTTTTCCTGTTACAATATTTGATAAAATTTTGAATACAAATCTAGCATCCAAATATTAAATAGAGTTTGCAAAATTACCAATCTAATTATTCAATTATAATAATAGTACACCTATTCATACCTAATATCTACATCTATTATACAAAGATCATTTCTATACCACATCTATAAAACAAACTGAAACATAAGTATTATAAGTAACTAACTAACAAACATTTACTGCTAATGTAATTAAAATTAAAAAAGGAAAAATAAATTTGGCATTGGAAAATTAATAAATAAAAAACAATTTTACTGCTTAATTAATTAAAACTAGATTACACAAATTAATTTATATTTGGCATTGCTTTTATAAAAGTGAATGAACACTTATTATTTAATTTTACACCTTTTTTAGCTTAAATCTTTTGACTTGTTGCACTGTAAATATGTATTTAGTATGGTTATGCTATTCTGCCTTTAATGTAGCTCCACAGTTTGGACATGGCACAATCTGCTTATCATTCAATGATGTAATTTCTATTGTTAAAACTTGTAAACTGTTAATGTCAGAGTTACTTTGACTGGAACAAGGATTAGAATCATTGTATTGTTGAATATGACAAAAAGTTTGAAATTGTTTTCCAGCTTGACAAAGAGCTACAGGTTTATTTATATGAAACTTTTGTTGTTGAATCACAGGAAAATTAGCCTGAAGCTCTTGTTGTTGTTGATGGCGAGTCTTTGAATGATTAGCTCGATACCGTTGTTGCTGTCGCCGATGTATTTCTGGATGGTTGGCACGATACCGTTTTTGTTGTTCACGATGGATCTCAGGATGGTTTCGTCGGTAGCGAGCTTGTTTTAACCTATGTCTTATAACTGCTGGAATTTTTGAGGTACGAGGTGCACCTCTGCGCTTTGGCCTCCCTCTTCCTCTAGATTTAGCTTTCCTGAGTCCTGTTGATATTTGTGTTTCTTTCATTTCTTCTTTTTTCTTAAAAAACAAAAGATAATATCAAAAGCTATTTGCTTCCAAAGTAAAAATGTGCTATTTTGTGTCAATTATCAAAAATGGTAAGTATAAATTTTCATATTTATGTGTTAAAACAAACTTATTCTACAAGTTCTAAAAATAACAGATATATATATATATATATACACATACATTTTTTGTATTGAACTTTATATGTTGTATTGTAACACCATTCATTACATTTAAATTTTATCATGTTATTTGTCTTGAATCATGTTTATAACTTTATTGATTCTGTTCTACAATTACTTTTTTGTAAATAGTTAAGACATCTAATAGTAACACTCCATATTATTATTTAATCCAAAAAATATTATAAGTTTCTGGTAGTTTATATGCATTTTATTTGTTTTACTTTCCTTTGGATGTTTCAGAAAGTGTGAATATGAAAAATACCACTGGCAGCTATATCTTAACTGAAAAAAATTTATCTCTACTAATTACAATTAACTCACAGAAGAATGCACTGTAGATGTTACAAAGGCTTCTGTTATATGACAAGCATTTCTTGAAAGATCTGAAAAGTTTTAATTCAAATTTTCCATTACTTTTTATTAAAAAAGAAGTATTTTGGAATAAATTAACCATGTCAACACACATTTTTTGATATAATAAATGGATCATAATGAAATATTAAAAAAAAGGTTTATTTGTATGTAAATAAATAATTTCAGACAACGAAGGGTAAAAAAAAGTAACACACATATATATATAGGACAAAGCAATGATACTACTATTAGTATGAGAGATATATAAACATGACCCACGTAGTGATAGGCTTATATATAACTGTATTTAGAATCAGAGGCATATATGTACAAGAAAAAGGTTCACACAGTAGTGAAGATAATCATATAAATCTAAGACTTGGTAAGAGACAGCGTATCACCATTACTGTGTGTGTTTTTGTTCTGCAAATACCTCTCTCTCCTAATAGATACATTTTACTATTTCTATATTGTAATTACACCCTTTTTTGTTACAAATGTCAGAAATTCTAGTTAATAATACAAGGTAAGAAGGTAGCGTTCAGTTACTCTGTGTTTAGTTTTGATATTAAAATTAACACACATGTAAGTGCGTGTGTTTCCCCTACTTAAATTAAATATAAATTATCAGTATATATATATGTATACTGGTAACCTAGTTCAACTTCAGTGATATATGCAATGCAGCAATTCTGACTAAATGTATGTACGTCATACTCATTACTACTTACAGGTGCAAAAATAATTGTCTGTGATCGTATCAATGTGGATTTGCTGGTTCCAGTTAAGGCATTTTTCTAACAGTAACAGGGTGATTTGACTGACTTATGCCATGGAATGAGCTGCCATCAGTGAGAACGGTACCTAAAGTCTATGAAGATTACAGGCATAAAAAGAGTACTACAACTGCAGATAAATGTAAATAAGTATCAAAAACATCTTTCATTACGGACGTTTCGATACTGCTTCAAATTCCATCATCAGCGTTAAAATCTCAAAAGTTAGTTCACAATATTATAACTACAAACACCATTTGCTATTGGGCGAGTAGTTTTCTTATTCAATCGGAAGTTTAGAAAGAAATTCAAAAAATTCATGACAAAGTATTATTGTGATGTGAAATAATTATGCTTATGATATTTAACGTTTTCTACATAGTCTACATTCTTCTGATGAAGCATTAGCATTCTTGGCTTAAAAATAAAATAGTCGCATGCAATGGCTCCTGTTGACACTTTGTAATAGGAAGTCGTATTGCTACAGTCAGGTTTTGTAGGACGGATTCTTTACAGTAGGTGTCTGTGACTTGTTGGCGATAAATCTCAACAATAAACAAATATCAACACAGTCCACTTGCTGTTGTATATCCGTATAACTACTTCGCAGGGTGTGGATGGATCTTCACCAAAATTGGCATAAAGGTTCATTGTGTCTATGCGGGGGTATAAACAAACTTTCAGTTTTGAGTTTTGCGGTTTTTATTGGCGTTTTTTACCACTACTTCGCCCCTGTAGATGGATCTTCACCAAATTTGACATGAAGGTTTGTTGGGTCCATGCGGAGATACATGCTATATTTTTGTTTTCACATTTTGTGATTTGCAATTTTTATGGGCGTTTTTGCGTCTTTTACAATTACATATAAGGGAAGGAACTTTTCATCCCATGAGATAATCTTTCACTAATCATAAATTTACATAACATCCGTCCAGGGGACGGGTACTCCAACTAGTTTTAAAATGTTATATTAAAACAAGCCAAACATAAATATAAATGTTAGTTACACTGTTGGTTATCACAGTTGTATCCAGAGCCTTAAATAATTATCTTTTTTTTTTTGTCAAATTCCACACAGGCTGGTTCAATTACCTTAGAACACAATTGACAAGATGAATTATTCTTATTTGTTCTGTTATAACAATGCAGTCTGTGATAGTTTCACTTTAAAAATCGCTACTATACACTGTTTATCGCTAAACTCACAATCACGCATTTTAGATCTAAATAATAATCTTTCGGCGCATATTTATATCCGACAGAGGTCTAGAACATTTCATGCATTACTATATATATTGTTACGTCTCTGGTCGTTAGTTAATTTTCCGTAAAAATTCTTTCCGAAGAAACTTTAGCAATACAAATCCTTTC
>NW_013666471.1:25313-26921 GCF_000517525.1 Limulus polyphemus
ACATGACCCCCGCTGTCGTAACAATATTGTGATGCAATAATACTCAAAAAACAACGATAAAAATTCAGAAAGTTCTAGTAACATGATACAACAATATAAAAATCACTAACTTATAAGAATTGAACGTACATGCTACGTAACATATGATTCATATACAATTACGTAAACAAACTTGCCATAAACTCTTCTAAAAATAACTTAATATGACACCAACCCTATATAAACTATCCAAGTTATAACGCTCGCATTAAACTTAAACTGAAAAAGTCGTGTGTATCTAATAGCTACATGTGATCTTGATCACAAGCAAGCTTCTTGTGTCTCGGAAAGAAACTATAAAGTGATTATGGGTTTGTGGCTTAAGCATTTTTGTAGTTTTTTATTTTCGTACAAGGAAGGAATTGAGAATTGTACTAATTTTAAACCCATTTGAAAATTACCCACTGGACAAGACTACACAGTATATGATATATAATCTAGACCTTTGACACTTCTTACTGAACAGAATGAAGTACCTATTTAAAAACTGATTGCTGCAGTGATATACCAATGTTTTTTACCAGTAAAAGAAAAGAATTGCCACATGACGACAAAGGTACAGTAATATGTAGCTTTGCTGCTTTAGTAACTAATATAGCATTTGACGTATAATTAGAATAGTTACCTTGTATTGTGCTATGCATATGTCTGGTGTTTTAAATTACAAAGTTTATGTTTAATCCATGAATACCTATACAGAATATTATAATTCATCTCTATATATAGAGGAGTACAACAACAATCTTTACTATAGATTGTATGTATCATATTAACTACAATGTTATGTTAAAACTATATACTCGTCGCCTATTTAAAATTGCTAGATATTTTTGCTTTCAGACATTGCTAATGACACAACCCAGTCACCATCTTAGTCTTTCTCTGGTACCAGCGATGAATGTGAAGCTATTGAGCTATATTCTAGTGGTGATGACAATGATGATATGCAAACTGGTTTACTTGAGCTTCAAACTTCTTCAAGCACGGATAACTCCATTCTTCCTGAACCATCACCATTACTCTGCACTACGGCAATCGTGGATTCATCAGAGAATTGTCATTGTATTTCTGTAGTCACTGAGCCATGCATTGACACTGGCAGTTCAGTGACACCAACAAAATCACTTGATGAAAAATTACAAGCTATTAGTAATCTATCAAATGCTGAGACGTTTTTTATCCTTATAAGGATATGGCCTCACTAAAAGTTTTTCCTACCATCTTTTCTCATGGGTGTAACCACAAGTTTAAAATAGCTTGGCTTGAAAATACCCATAGTTATTATATAGCCTAAAATTGGAATGCATTTTTTGTGGTCCTTGTGCTACCATTTTTTTTGCACTGTTCATAGTCGACATGATAAAGTGGTACTTCTCAACAAATCATTTAACAATTAGGTAAAAAATGATTGATATTTTAAGCAACCATTATAAGCTTGTTTATAATCGTGATTCTATGCACGCTGCTGATGCTTTGAAGGCTTCCATTGCACATCCATACTTAATAAAACTGGTTTATTCTTTCCGAATACAACTTTACGCTACACTTGATTTCAACAATCGCTCTATA
>NW_013666471.1:27636-29039 GCF_000517525.1 Limulus polyphemus
AATCGCTCTATAACAAACGCTATATCAACGAACGCCAACAATACTTAAGACTGCAGTTCAATTACTCACTATGTACACACACACATTATTCTGTCACGTTGTCACCCTCTTTTATATACCAGACTACCCTATATCTAGTAAATGCTAGAGCATTCGCTAAGGTACAGGATAGTTCTAGAAAGTAGAGGGCGTGAGAATAGTCACGTGATCTCGCTGACGCAACAATACTATATCATCTGAATAGACTTTATACATTTATTCATTTCCAAATGGTTTTCAAACTTTATAAGAAAAATTTATCTATGAAAAGTTTTATTTTACAAAATAATTTGATGTTATTTTTACTTTTATATTGTTTGACTTTAAATTAGAGTGATTGAAAAATATCCAAAAAATACTACATTTTTACTTTGGCTACAAGTGACTGATAAGTGAATAAATCTTTCATTTTTTTCTAAGTATCAAACAATACAATATCTTTACTTGCATATTGGACACATTTTATGTACAAAGTTTAGGTTACAAAAGCTACATCATTCTAAATTGTAGTACCTTAAGTCTAAATAGAGGGGGTTCCTCTGGCTTTTCATATTATTTCACTGTTTTATAAATGTTTTGAGAGAAATTTTAAGGACAATATTATATGTTAATCCTAACCATATTTTAACAGTTTTAATCAAAAATATTTCAGAAACTATATTTTGTAATGTTCTGGCATCTATTTAGTCTAATTGGTGAAGAAAAATTAAACAAATTTCCTTTTCATTTTGCACAGCTATGAAGAGTTTTGCCTATAAACGACACACGTGTCGATGTTTAATTTTTTTTTTTGCCCATTCCAAAGAATAATTATTTTTGTTAAAAATATTGCGAATATATATTTCCCATTTCTTGATTTTCTAGCGTTTTTATTATTTTCAATACACACCCTGGCTTTCTTCTTGTTTAAGTGCTATATAGTGGCGTGAAAATTTAGTAAGGAAACGCAGCTTAGAAAACAGCTATAAAGAAAGTTCAACTGAGTGAACAGAGAAAAAATTTGACTATGAAGTTATATTGGTGTAGTAGAGTTGTTTTTTCGTAGGTGGGTTCTTTTAAATTATCTGGGGAAATTAATTCAACGTCAAATCAACTAAATTATATCAAATTATTTTATTTCCTTCTTTAACGTTTACTTTGACGCAAATTGGACGCCTAAGTTCACAAACAAATATTTCTTTGACACAAACTCTGAAATTACTGTAGGCCTAATGCACTAAGAACGCATGTATCTCCTTGATTAATAACAAATTCCGACTAATTTACTGATTATCTTACAAAAGCAGAGAGGCGTGTAGATCACATACCTCCGTCACGCAGCGTTGATCATATTGTTGTGTCAGCGAGATCACGTGACTATTCTC
>NW_013666471.1:29202-33853 GCF_000517525.1 Limulus polyphemus
CGGAACGAAGTTACGGAAAGTTAATCAACAAACGGAGACGTAACAATATTCAGCTTTTAAAAAATACGAAAATGTGTCCGTATGTCTGTCGTTATCAACGCAATCGGACCATTTTTGCCAGGTCAATGACGAATAATACTCTACGTATATGCCCACCATGTTTAATCAAAATCGGTTCATTTTGACTGAGTTATAGAGCAAAAATAATGTGAAAAATCGGTCCCCATTATAACTGATAGGGATTTTTGGATTTTCGTGACCTTTAACCTCCAAAATTAATCACTTCTAAGCTGGGTCATAGTCCAAATCCATTCAACCGTTTTCGAGAAATCTTGCTGACAAACACACACAAACAGGGGTAATAACTACCTTCGACGCGGATAATAACTTTCCTTAATGAATCTTCTTTCGTTCAATCACACTGAATACCTGAAGTAACTGCTTATTCGTTTAGATATCAGTCGAAGGTAATAAATTACTGACATCACAGGGTACTTTCTAAGCATTAGGATTACTTTTATGAACTTACTTGATCATAATATTAAAAACAGCTTACAGCAGTATTTTGTTGACGGTTGATTCTTTGTTTAAAATTACAGTTTTCTGTAGCAGGATGAGTTTATCAAAGATTAATATGATAAAGTATATGATGAATAGGTACTTTTAATTCTAGTATTCAGTAGTCAAGATTTACTACAAATGAGAAAATATATGCATATGAGTTAAAGATATATTCCACTTTTACAAAATGTGAACATCTTTAATTACAAATGTGCTAACAGTACATAGTTACTTTTCAGGTTAATTTTCTTCTTTATGCTTACAAACCTGTTTCAACTTTTTCAGGTGTGCCATCATTATCAATTTCATCCAACTTCTGATATTTTCCAGAAATCTTTTTTATTTGAAGTTATTTTTAAATGGTACACATGTTAAACAAATTAAGAAAGCAGACCACATACATTTCACTATATATACCAAAGCTGAATCACTTCTGTAAAACTATACTATACATATAACTCCACATCCAGGATACTTTCTAAAAGCATACCCAAATATCTACTTTTAGCAGTTTTCATAAGCGAATTTAATATTTTTTCACCACCAAATCTCCCATAACATTGTGCACACAATATATATATATGTGTGTGTATATGTCATTATTTAAGAAGAAAAACATGCTAATTTGCGAGTCTCAGAATTTTACTAAGCAATTTTTGCTAGTTCAGATCCTTGTGCCTACTTTATCTAACACAAACCTACATTTGCTGATGATTTTTTTTCAAAAATTTTTACAGTACAATGAAGGGTAATTCTTAATTTTTTTGTATTATGGTACAGATACTTTATTTGAAATAAAGGCACACAACTATATTAGAATTTTATTCATTTTTCAAAACAAAAAATGTCAATCTGAGACTGAAAACCTTTGTTATTAGTACAAAACCAATTGAATTTTTTACCTAAAATTTTGAGCTGATAAAAAATGTCATGCCTTTCAAAAAACTGCTTTTTCTTACAAGTGTTTGGGCTGCTTCCATTTCAAAATTCATATTAACAATTTACAATCAAATAGAAATAACACTTCTAAGATGTACTCTGCTAATAATATATAAAACTGTAGCTTTCTTTGTGAGAAAAATTTAACAGCCATTTTTTACAAATTATTAAACTTATTTATTTATCTACTGTTACTTTTTAAGTATTTCTCTGGAAAACCACAAGTTACATTCAGAATTTACCATTTGCACTGTGAATGGCACCAACAACTAGATCCTGAGGAGAGACTATGTTAAACACTGCAACTGCTTTACAATACATATTCCTAAAATAAGGAATATAAGGCTAGTTTCATTCAGCTATCTTGAATCTCTGAAATCATTTATCATCATGATACACCTAATCACTAGAAAAAGCATCTGTACTATGGGTTAATTTTAATTGTAAAGCAATGTGCCATAAGTTACTTTTATATTTATTTAGCAGCACAAATATGTAGATCAAATATGATTAAATTAAAAGTAAGTATTTTAAACTAGAGAATGGTTATGAAAACTATTTTTATATTAAAGATGAGAGTAAGAGTTCAGTACTTTTAAAAAACGTACAGATAAGTTCCTTATGGCACATTAACATCTCAGAGTATACTGTTTAAACTGCATAATTATAACAAACATCAAACTGAAATATTAAAAAAAGTATGGTGTTACACTAATCTATCACAAATAACACATTTTGTATTTGTTTTTTTCGATATGAGATATAACAGAGGAAATATACACGTCCAACACACACTTGTATGTGTAAGTCTGTATGTATATAGATATGTTTTCAATTAAAATTTACTGCTCACTGAAAACAACAACAAAAAAATCTAAAGGTTTAAGGCTGGTTTAAAACACACTAAAGTACAAAATAAATGTTCAGTGAAAAATCTTCTGATTCCAAACCTACAAAAAAAAATCTACTATATTTGTGTGATATTTCCACAGTCATCTTCATTAGCAGCTTCCTATTCTATTAAAAACATCATCTGGAAATATTGATCAGACTTTCTTTTCGTTTTTTTCCTTGTTAGAAAATAAGTACATTTTAGTTTCAGATAAAAAACATGCTACTCTGACTAGTGACATGTCAGGGTCAAATAAATATACAGAATTTCATACCATGTATGGTAACTTCTTTCTGCCTTGTTAATAGAAGTTCTAAATTTCTATTAAGCAATCATATGTAATTTCCTGTCAACCAGTTTTTTTGGGTAAATTGTAATTGTAAATCTACAATACCAAGGAAGTATGCTACGAAACTTCCATTTAGAGATTCCAAGTTATCGCTTATCAAAAAAAAATAATATATATATTACATTGTAACTAGTTATTCAATAATGATACCCTTCATGTGTAACATATCTCTCAATTTCAGGTTCATATGTAGTCATTCAGTCTGGGAAAAAGAAGTTCAACATCAATGTTTATGGATGATCTTCGTCTAATTATATTTTATGTTATAACCTAAAAAATGTCATCACCATCATAGGAACATCTAAAGTACGTGTCTGACATTTCAATACTGCTAAAATATTTGTAATTAAAGAAAAATAAATGACTTTTTAAGTTAATCACTTCTAGAGTAGAAACACATAAAGAAATGGAAAGTTTCATACAAAGGTATAAGAATATTAAAGAGGGAAGGTGTTGAATGTTTTTTTTTAAATACCAGAGTATAAATGATAATATATATAAAAAACTTATTACACTAGTGAATACATATTCATACATTACAAGTTTCTCAAGTACCATTTGGTCTACCACAAAAGCATGTATTTGTTTAAAGAAAACACATGTATGTTTAATGTAAAACAATTAAAACATTATAAGTAAAATAAAACAAAACATGGAAAACTTAACACATTTCTCTCTCAGTACATTTCCCCGTTACATGATCTTAATGATGATAAATCAGTGACAACCAAAGACTTATGGTTTACTATTGTGCAGCTTCACAAGTTAATATCAGATAAACTTGAATAGGTTTCACAACCATTCCCATGATTTCTTGAAGTTTGGGTAAAGTGTATTACACTTCTCAATACAAGTTAAAAATAGTTTCTGGCAAGTGGTTTGTACATTACTCCACCAAAACATTTTCTTAGCTATAAATAATACTGAACTTTTCTGTTAAACAAACAATTTCACTTTTTCAACTGGCAAATGCTTACAATTGCTTCAACCTGTCTTAACCCATTAACTGCGGATGACAGATATTTCCATCATTGAAGTTCTATGGCTCTGCTGTGAATGACAGAAATATCCATCAGTCGCACATATATAACTATAACTCTGTGCGAATGACGATAATTACCATTTTATTGTGATTGATGGCAACTCAGTTTTATCTGCGAGTCAGTAAACGGCAACTGAGTTGCTCCTGCAACAGTTAATGGGTTTACTGTGAAGAAAGCAAAACATTTTGAGTTGAATAAATCAAAGTGTGGTTTTGTACAAGAGATTTTTTTTTAAGTTATGGTTTCAGGAAGTTTATATTCTTTGCATTTGTAACAACATAATTTTAGTTGAGATGTTTATTTCTAAAATAACTTTCATCAATGCACTTTTATTCACATACACAAAAACAACAATTCTTTCAAAGATTTTGCATGATTTTCATACACCAGCATTGAATTAAAATATTAAGAAAGCCTTTCTTTACATTTCATATTGGTAAATTTGTTACAAATTAAATGTTAATTTGTGATTCTAAATTTATGCTTCAGGGCAAAAATAACATAATATTAATTTCATAAACATGAATTTATTGTAACATGTACCATCAAGTGTACTATGTGTAATTATAACCATGTTATTATGCTATGAAATGCAGGTTTTTTGTTTGAATAGAATAACAGAAAAAATTTTAATGAAATCATCATCTGGTTTCGACATTACAGTTAACATATCACCAAAAGCACAAACAAGTTGTATTATGAAATCATTGCTGCAGCCCCAAATGAATGTATTTTGTTTTTAAAAAATCATTGTTTACACAGACTTAGGTATACCCTCCAAGAAGTTTGTAATGAGTTATGAGAACATGGAATCTGTCTGCATCTTTTACATGACTTTTAATCTAAAAACAAACTGCTAGGTTTTTT
>NW_013666471.1:34956-70503 GCF_000517525.1 Limulus polyphemus
ACTTTGGATCGAATTTTTTTTACTTTATAATGGTGTGCAGGGCCATATTAAGGGTGGAGCAGAAGGAATAGCTGAACCAGGGCCCCAACTACTTGGAGGCCTACCAACAAAAAGACATTTTTATGTATTGTATGCACTTGTATATATATTAGGGGAGGCCCAAATGATATTCTACTGCCTCAGACCCCCAACTGGTCTAAATCCACCAGTGACAGTGTGAAAATAAAATTCACTTAAAAATTATAATTTTGAAATGATCTAATATGTTTTACCTTTTAAGAATTTCACACATTTCGCAGGGCAAATTTAGGATAACTAATTTATAAAAGTAAAAATATTTAAATAGGTGACTAAAGGTACCTAAAATCAGAAAGCTATGTTTATGAAATTTTATTAAAACTAAGTTGAGGCTTCTTTAAAGATAATTTAAAGTGCAAAATGCTTTTGAACAAAGTAGGACAGCTTACTGATTATATTATTAGTTTACACTTACTTTCTTAAAATTAAAATATTGTTAAAAACAGTTGCTTTTAAAAAATATATTTTGAAGTTAAAAACTACACCTCAGCTAAAGCCCTTTGACAAATATATACCTAGACAAGTTTTTCTTTCAAAATTAATTAATAGTAACGAATTCATTAACACTACTCTAGTATTTACCTTTTTACATAAAAAACACACTAGGAGAGTGAGAGATTGACTGAGAAATCTTTTAACTGTTTGAGCTACATATTGCTGAATGATTATAGATGTGTAACAGAAACTTATGCTGCTGATTTTTTTTTTTAATTATCAAAAGGAGTGTGGTTTCTTGTAATAAGTACCATCAGGTATAATGTGTGTGTGTGTGTATAGTTACCATTTCACACTATTTTTATGGACCTCAAAGTTATTATATCAGGATTATTATTCCTTGAAAAATAATATTAATAAATTCTAAGCCATGAAAAAGAAATGAAAGAAATTTCACCTTCTAAATTCTACATTGCAAAAACACAGTGAGTACGTTTCAAAATATTTAAATTGAATTTTCGATTTAAATGCACTTTTCCAAAGGACTCAGCTAAAAATGATGAGCTATTTACATTATGATATCATATATGCAGATATGATGATTTAGTGTGGCTTCTCTTAAACAGAGGCAACCTTATCATAGGAAGGGGATGGTACAAACTTCAAGAGAACACACGCCTCATTGTTCAGCTGCACAACCATTCCTGTTGTAGATAAATTTAGCATGTTGTGGAGAATGATACGATACATGACCAAAAAGTCACTCTGAGAAAGTATTAAACATGGAAAGATCTTCAAATGTAGCAGTTCCTGACTGATCTAACATCTGTAACATATCAGTCAATTCCTGTTGTTGTGGGGCACCACTGCCACTACCAGGTCCTGGTGCATGGCTTCCTCCTGTGGAGGACACAGGTGTTTCTGAAGGTGCACCACCCTGCCACTGTGTCCACATTCCTACTGTTTTAGAGATAAGAAAATAAAACATTTTTACAGTTCACTTTAAGAATGTACCCAACTTATAAAAAAACAAAAAAAATATTGTTTTGGTGATTAATAAACAAAAAATAATAGTAATCCAAGCAACCAAACCCATACAGGAATGTATGAAGCCTTCTAAAAAGAGTTAATTGCATATATATGTGAAACTGTAAACAAAGAAGACATACTACACGAGAATTTTTTTAACATTCACTAAGTAGTTTTTAAACAATTAAAACCAAATTCAGTTACATCATACAACGATAAAATGATAGAGGGGAAAAACTGGATTCTAATATATACTTTCACACAAATCTCTGAAAAGGACAATGAACAAGTACGTAACTGCTTATCGTACAAGATAAATATATTACATAAACAGAATGTTTGAAATAGTCATTAGTTAGTGTTTGCTACAACTTATAATATTCTAAAAGTTACAGAAAATTTAATCCAATAAGAAATTATAAAAGTTTGTGCCAATACTGCAAAAAAACAAAGGAAAGAAAAAAGAACAGCATTGAACCATATCCTCTTAGGGAGAAGTAAATAACTATCTACTATAGCAGTCTCATTGATTTTAGGAACTGACACGAACAAAAGACTATGCATAAATATTGTGTACGGCGTAAAACCAAACCTTAATGTCAAGATTACCACATGCTGGATAAAACTAATTAATATTTGAAGCTTTTATAAGTGAAAAACACAAGAATCTATTTAATGTAAATAATTTAAAATTTAATATCATAAGGCTTGATTCATATTTTGAAAAATGTTTGATTGGCAACTTATACTATTAGAACAGACCAAAATCCAACAAGTATCACTATGCCAATGGTTACGAAAAGGATTGCATCTTACTTTTTTCTATGTTGTTTATAAACATAAAATGTACGGAACTCTAGTAGAAATTAATAAAGATATTAAGAACAATAAAAAGTAAATAGTATGATGAGCTGTGTAGATGAGGTTACTAAATAATCACAAAAGATTCCACAAAAAAGCAACTGCTTTGAATTTTGCACAAAGCAACACGAGGAATATCTGTGCTAGCCATCTCTAATTTAGTAGTTACAGACTGAAAGAAAGGCAGCTACTCAACACCAACACTTCGGCTACTCTTTTACCAATGAATAGTGGGATTTACTGTAACATTATAACACCCCCCCCACACACACAGATGAATGGGAAGTATGTTCAATGTGACAAGGTAGTTGAACCCGCGACCCTCAGATTGCGAGTCGAGTGCCCCAATTACCAGTCCATGCCAGGCCCTAAAAAAGCAACTTAAAAGCATCCAAAAAGTTGAGTAGTTTCTCTTTATTTGACCAAGGAGTGGAAACTTTTTGATTTCATATATGATATAGGAGAATCATAACAGAACAAAACTAAAACTTTTCAGTCAGGTAATTCCTCATCTCTTGATCAAGGAGATGAAACTTGCTGGTTTCACATAAAATAGATGACAATCATAAAAGTTTACAACCTAAGATTTTAATTTAGTTAATTTCTCACCTCTTGACCCAGGAGCTGAGCTCAGCTGAGTATAAGTTGGTCCAGATGGACTACGAGAAGGTGGACTCATTTGGGCAAATCCTTGACTGAAGGTCTCTGAGCCAGGCTATTGGAAAGATAACAACACAACTCTAGTAACATTCATTTTAGTTAACTGTGACAAAATAACTATGTTATTATAGCTTAAAAAACTATTACAAAAGAGAATTATAATAGCCAATGAAAACATATATAAAATTCTTGTTATAATAAGACCTAGTTTACACACCAAAAATAAATATTTAGTATTCTTAATTTTAAATAATTTGTTTTGTAGATGTTGACAAGGAGCATTGGCTTCAACATAAAAGGTGTAACTTGTAGTAATTTCTATTGAAAAAATAATTTGAAATTTATCCTCTTATTAAGCAGGAAGTTATGTTATATTAACGGTAAAAAACAAGAATGAAACTTTTTGGTAAAATAAAAGATAACATATTTATTATTTATTTCAGCTAATTTTGATACCAAAATTATCATCATCATCACAACCCTGATGATGGTAACTGTGCTACCAAATTGAGTCAGCTGAAACAACTCATAAAAACCTTTCCTTTTATTATACCAAAACGTGTTGTTTTCATTTTCTACTCTCAATATACAGTAGCACAGTGTGCCTGACAAGACATTACAGTTATGTTATATCCAATACTCACATTCTGCTCTGTTATGGCCCAAATATGTGTCAGAATATGTACTTAAATCTGGAGGAATTATACTGTGGCCTTAGTCTCACTACTGTCTTTCTTATGCCTTAGGTATGAGAAAAAGTGTTGTTACCCATGCTTGGATTAAAAACAGAATTCATGAGTGTGTAAAGTGATGGGATGTATGTTGCCAAATGAAGTAACAAACTCATAAAATATAGTTTCTGACCATACAAGCTCATCACAGCTGTTTTAAAACATCTCAAGTTCTTGTACTGACTCAAACTCTCTATAGTACACTCAAGAAAGCTAGATTATGGTCAGGGAAAACTTGTATTAAGATTCCACTTATTTAGTACCACAACAAAGACCATCAAGATTACACTTGAAATATCAGTGCCCCTCACAGATGAGACTAGGTTATGTCTTAAATTTACAGACCATCATATGTGGAGAAAACCTTTGAAGAGTTAGTACCAGATAATATAGCTGAACCTGACCATTAGGTTGATGGGCCCCACATAGTTTGGGACAGCATCAGCTTCAATAGCAACACTGTAACCTGAGATGGCTCTTTGATAGCTGTGCAGTACAGGGATGAGGTCCTACACATTTACATAAAGCTGTACATGAATACCATTTGTGTCAACTTTGCTCTTACGTGACACAGTATCACCCACATTGTGCTTTGGTCATGGAGAAGTTTCTACAGAAGGAAACAACTGTCTGTATGGAGTGGCCTGCTCCAAATGTGAATCCAGTCAGGCATATCTGGGACTTTTTCATCACACTGTTTTAATTAACCCTGTTCATTACGTGACTCTTCATGAGCAGGGCAACACTGTTGGGGAGGAATATGACCATCTGTCCTAGTTATCAAAACCAGAAGCTCATCTGGAGCAGGTACTGACAATATTAGGTAATGGTCTATGCTTTTGAAGGTCATACTAGCTATTAACAAGACTTTCTTTTTTTCTGAACAATTTAAGTCTGTCATTAAACCATTTGAAGAATATCTTCTTCCATGTTGAGTTATGTAAAGACACCTTGGGAAAAGTGATTATAAATTATAATTGTGAACACATAAAAAAAGTTCACAGCTATCAGTTGGTTACTAGTTATTCATTATTTGCTATATCAACTTTGAAAAGTGGTCTCTAGCAAATTTTGAGTTGTATAATAGGATCCTGATATATGAAAAAGCCCAATACTATGTGGCAGAAAATATGTTTTACTAACTGAGAGGAAAATCAGGGATAAATTTTACCTGAACTACATGTCGATGTGTCCAGGCTGACTGGGGAGGAGAGCCTGAAGTTGCTGGAGATTGCTTGCCCATACGAGATAACACTCCACCACCACCAGAAGAAGGTTGAGCTATTCCTCCTGCCAAGCTGGTACTTGGATAGTTCATGCTCGAATGAGGTTGAGAGGATGGATCATAATTTCCATATACAGGTTGTCCAGATCCTGGACGCCGATCCTGCATTCCTTGTGAACCTATTGAGTAAAATTTCAATGATAAAAAATCACAAAGCCTCTTACAAATTATGTATGTGTGTGTCTGCGTATATATATATATACAGAAATGGGAACAGAAAATGATAAAAAAGGAGGAAATTGGTAATGAAAATTTTGGAAAATTTGATCCTAGTTACCTGAATTTCTTTTATTGGTTTGGTTAAAATTAGACAATGGAATGAAGTACACTTGTGCCTATTGATTAGCTATAGTGGCTTAAATGTGGTAATTGTCAATATCCCTAAGCATGGTATTAAATCATGTTTTGTTATATGATTTATACATATCACAAAAATCATCACATAAGAATCAGACCACGTAGGGGAGTAATTAAACAAAAAATATTAGTTACAAATATTCCACTATTCTAAAGTTTATGCACACCCATGATTAGTATCATCATAATCTGTTCTAAAAACAGAAACTTATTTTCTACAATTTGTGTCTATTTGTCTATTTTAATTTCTTGGGCATTTTTTCACTATATTTAAACCTTGTTTATTGATAATTACCACGTTGATAAAAATTTAAAACAACAGACAGTTGTACCTAGTAAATATAACTTGCCTCTTATTGCTGGCCATTTCATAATAAGACCCAAAAAGAGTGTCATAAGGACCAGGCTTAACAAGATCAGTTCAAGTAGTGAATTTCACCTACAGTGCTAGATTCAGTTGAATGACAAATAATGTCACTGGCTATACACTTTCCTATGTGTCAAATGCTGCTTTCAGGTATAATATCAATTTGAAGATTCCAGTAAAATATGTTTTTAACAAACTTAAATTGTAAAATCTATAAAAATGTTGAAATTATTAACATTTTATAAAATACTTCTGAAGTTTCATATATGAATTCTGAAGCAAGCATATATTCATAATTTTTTTATTTTGGTAATTGAGAATTATATTAAAAAATTTTTTTTTATCTCCACCACGTTTCAATGCTCCCATGTATTTTACTAAATATGGCCAAAAATGTATATTATTATCTAAAAAATGAACAGTAGCCAAATGTCAACACTAAAAAGCTTCAAAAAGTGGCAAAGTAGAAGTACTGTATCTTTCTATACCTTGCATATGTGCTCTTGGAATCATGGGATAAACTTCCCCTGAACGTTGCATACTGTAGTCAAGACCTTCAGGCTTGCCTTGTGATGGCATTAGGCCACCAGGTGGTACTGAATGGCCAGGATACTGATTCATAGAAGGATCACTGCTAACTGCTGATGCTGCACTAGTTGGGCCCTGCTCATTTCTTGGGCCAGTCACATCAGGTTGCTGGTGGTGTAGACTTCTGATATAGAAAAAAAATTATAACTAAACTTCTTTAGAGAAACAAGCTGATGATTTAACTTTATTATTAGCCAAACAGAGTTCTATTTGAATCAGAATGTACATGCTGAAGTTTCTTTTAACATAACAACTAAGTTTTACTTAAGTCCAGTGATGGGTTTTTATTTACAAATTTAACTGGTTAAGGCTACATGTTTCCTATTTTTTGTTTTTTAAAATAGATACATATATATATATATATATATATATGTGGCATTGAAGCTATAACAAAAACTATGAAAACTATTATACTAGTTTTCATTTCCACATTGAAGTGTTCAAACAGTCAGAATGTATAATAACAATATTGTTTCATACAACATTTCCAGGAAAACAAATCACTGAACTGAGCTGCTTATGAGAACTTTTTCATCAGTATATATAAATAAGACAATCTGGCATACACGTCCAGCCAACAGCCAGCTGAGGTCACTGGGTCATACATGGAATAAAGGTATGCACTACACGATATTTTTGTAAAAGGAATGAGAACAGTGATTAAATTTTGAATAAATTTACACATACACATTGTGCAATATTACTGGTGTTAAAGCAAAATAAGTAATCTAGATGCACATAAAGTTAATGTACAACATCAGTATGAACATCATATTAAGAACAAGTCTTACTTGGCAGAAGTGTTGGTGCATACTATATACTCTACATCATTAGTGTATGGATTAAGGAATGCAAAGCTACTGGTACGAAGCCACATCCACTCGTTACTTTTCCCACGAAAACGGTACATGACAGACATCACCTGACCCTTCAGTTTCAGCACTGAAAAAAACATATGAAGAAACTTAAATTCACATGATTCATTTATGTTTAAAGTTAATTAGACATAAATCTTATCTATTGGCATAAACTTAATTTAAATACACTATGTGTTCAGTCAAGAACTAGTTGACAATCTAAGGGGTAGTGCTGACCTTTAAAGTGGAGACTGGTTGCATCACATGAGTAAAAAAAAAGTTACTTTTCTGATGTCACCAGTGGCCTACTGGATGTATATTATTCTACTGATTCCCCCATCTTTTGCTTTTCCTAGCTACATCATATGGTTCTGTTTTTTCTTTTTCTAGTAGTCTCAATCCTTTTAAATGTCAATGAAGTCCTTCCATGGTTGTTGCTTTCATCTTAGTAGTCCAGAAAAGTTCTATATTCCACTACCAGCTGTGTGTTGGATTTGATATAGAGTCTTCCCTTGTGAGCTTCTCAGCTTCTTCATTTATTTTTACCCCTACGTGGCCTGATATATAATCCAGGTGATGGTCTTACCATGCAGTCGCATTGCCTTCTACTATCCATCTGGGAACCAACCTCTTTGAATTTTATGCAGTACTATCTGTGAGTTTGTTGAAATACTATATTGATTGAATTGTCTATTTACAGCACTTACTACCCAACCAGCTCTTTTGGCAACTTTGATGTAAGGACAATCTGTGGCTATGATGAAAGGTGACCATCCACGTGATTTTCAAATAAGTGCTGATGGGATTTTTCTGCTTCATTCTCTGTCTAATCTCTATATTTTCTACCTAGGCTGATTCCACAAATCCTAGTGGTTAAAAAATTATCTCAGTGAAGGCTATATAGCACCTGTCCACCCATGACTGTCTCTCCTCAGATGTCTTTAGGCATGCCCCTCCATGTTCGGTATCTAAAGAATTGTTGTGGAACTGGATCATCTTAACTGAAGAAGAAAGTTGCTTGATGATGGCCTGTATGGTCTTAACACTTCAAGATCCTAGTGAAGGATTTTTCTTGCAAGAGATGTTGGTGTTGTGCAATGCTGTTAAGACTTGTGAGGATTAAATGGGTTTTGAATGGGTGGCTGAAGTACATCCTGTAACCAGTCTTAAACAGGTAGTTTGTATACTTCCATTAACATCATGGTGTGTTGCCATGTTAGCCATAGCATAATGGGTCACACTTAGCACCTCTATATATTTTGATCATGTAGAATTCTTAACCTACTGACAGTGCAATTCTACCTGGGTAAGACTTGGGCAATAAGTCACAGCCCTTCCAAGGAAAGATAATGTATAGCAGAAGAACAAAACCCATGGCATATCATTTTAAAGATTACACTTTATGATGCAGTAAGCATTAAACATTCATAAACCATCTAACCAGCATACTACAACATGTAGCTACCGTTACCAAAGTTTGAAGACTAGCCCTTCATACCTCCCACTTCAGAAAGTGAATGATATCACATTGTACATATTCCAGTTAGCTGCACACAAGATAATTTATAAAGATCTTGCTCTTGTAAAAATACATATATCATAAGTGTGCAAGCTGTTCCCCAGACATACTGGTGAGAGAAAAACAAGCTGCAGAATTATTTATGGAAAATATCTTGCATGCAAGAGACTGAAGTTTCTTTCACCACTGGTACTGGATGAGACCTTTAATGACTGCAACAAGATACAGGCAATCTGCTACTGACCATGAGGCAATAAGGTCTTTCAAATAAAGTAGAGAGAAAGTAAAGAAAGTTTTTCTTCATTTCTATGTTTACTACAAGTTTCTTATACAATGGGAATACTGCAAGTTTCTTATACAATGGGAACAAAATACACACTAAAGCAAATATGTACTAGATGCTTTTATGAAAATGTAAAAATGTTAATTATGCAAGATGAAATTCTTACATTATATTACCATGATATAGCATTAAGCAACAAAATTTCTACAAACTATGAAGAATGAAACCAGTGCTCATGATATCATCCTCTCTAAACTACATGTGAGAGCATTTGACTCAATACCCGTGAATTACTGTGCACTTGGGTTATGTAAAAAAACAACTACATACTGTGGTGGGCATGTGGAAAGTTTGTTAAGATATGTTGCTAAGACTGACCTTACCATTCTTCAAAAAAGCATGTTATTAAAAAAACTGTCACACAATAATGTATAATTGAGACCATCATATTAAATACAGCTGATGGTAGAAAAAGTATTTCTCAGAGCATCAGAAAACCTGCTGGAATATCATTCATACGAAATGTGATTAACCCTCTGTGATCACAAACTGTTATAATAATGTATACTTTTTATGTTAACAAACCAGTAATGGCTGAAAAATGAATGTAACAGATTATGGTAAATGTTACATGAACCTGAAATCTAGAAAAAGAAAAAAAGATTCAAAATGTCATTAATGTATTTTATGCTACCTTGTTCAAAACTCTCCTTCATATGAGTCTGGTCCTCAGGATGAAAAAAATCAAAGCAAGTTTTCCCTAAAAGTTCTTGTGGCTGGTATCCAAGAACTCCTTGCACACTGTGAAAAAAAAAGAAGGAAATCTGATGTCAAAATATCCTGTTAAGACACCTTTAGCATTAAATAATGTATATTCTCCGAGATCACCATCTACATCTACTATGGGGTTTATATTAAAAATCCACCTTTACTACTCATGTATTATACAACAGTTCTTAAAATAGTAGTGTAACTTATTCACTCTACTTATTTCTTCATTGATGAAATTAGTATTGGAAATTTCAATGTTATTATTTATTCTAACATAAAATCAATTACACCAGCTTGAAAAATTGATGATGTGCTATTATGGAAGAGGAGTTTATATATACAAGTTTACTTACAAGAAGAAGTTTACAAAATATGAAAGTTTACCGCTGATCAACAAAAGTAAATTTTCCATCCATACTGTGTCGAGAAATGAATTCATTGGACGAGTTAGAACCCATCAGATCATTGGGGTTTGGGGTGCTAGTGACTTGCAGTCGACCTATGGCAACCAAGCAACAGTGGCTGTTGTTGTGGGAATCTTCAGGGTCAATGCGATCAATCTGTACACCTGAAAATAACAACCTTGTAACAGTTACATTAACTAATGTACTATTATTACACTCTAGTAAAACTATATATATACACACACATCTCAAGCTATTTACCTCTGATTTACCACTAAAAACAGATATTAATATTTTTGGGAAAATTACCAATGATACCAATAATACTTGAATGTAAGAGTTTACCCAAAATGAATTAAAAATATATTTGTTTTACAAAACCTAAACTTTACCAGTAGTCACTTTCAAGAATTTTCACTATATTTAAACTACACTTATTGCTAATTACCCTGTTGATAAAAATTTAAAACGGGTATACAGTTCTACCAGTAAATGTAAACAATTAGATGAAACTAGATGGTTTCTTATTAGCTGGTCATTTCAAAATAATACAATCCAAAAAGAGTGTCATGAGACCAGGCAAAATCGTGTAAAGTGGTGAGTTTCACCTATAGTACTATAGTCAGTAGAATGACCAGTAATGTCACTAGCTATACATCTTGCTATGTCAAATGCTATTTTGAGGTGTAATATGAACTTGAAATTTTCAGTAAAATATCTGTTTTGATATTTTATTAAACAAAAGTAAATTGTAAAATCTATAAAAATGTTGAAATTATTAACATTTTACAAAATACTTTTGTTGTTTTGTTTATGACTTCTGAAGCATGATTCTATATATATATTTATATATTATTATTTGTTATCACATTAACTGAAAGTTAAATTAATTTTACTTTTCTTCCTTCCGAGTTTTTATGCCAGTATGATTTACCGTATTAAATATGGTCAAAAATGCAGCTATTTTCAAAGCTGTTCTTCTTTAGTAGTTGTGTCACACTTTTATTATTCCACAACATGTGAATTTAATCAAAGGCCTGTAATAATAAATATTCACACAGAGAAGGAAAGTCATGAGAGAAACAATTTAATTGTATTCTCAAGTGATGATAGTTTCTTAGCAAATAGAAGCTTATGCTTTATGATGGGCAGAGAAATTATAAAAACAATAAATAAGTGCTTTATTCCTTCTTAAAGCTGTATAAAAATGGAAACCCAAACATTTTATATATTTTTCTTTGTGATTTATACGAAATAAACATTACAAAATATCAATTCTAAAATAGTTTTGAGTAAAGAATTGTTGACATAGAGTTCAAATTAGTATCTTTACTCAAGTTTCGATATACAGGAGTGCACTTGACACCTTAAAGGTGCTCACTAGTTTGAAATGGGTTATTTGGGAAGTATTTCAAACTTTGTCTTGAGGTTGTTTTAGTACCTTTGACAACACCCAGCCTCACCCTTTTCAACTAAATTACACACAGCACTATTGTAATATAAGTTACAAAGCATTAAAGCTTAGCACTTTCCCCTTCTGATAAATTACTGGCTTTAATCTTTACCCCTTTCCAAAGGCAAAAACCAGTCAAAATTCTCAAGATCTCTCTAAGTAGTACAATAATTGTAAATTCAACTAATAAGTTCACAATTAGACAAACAGAAACTACAGAAAAATAAAACAAAGGTTAAGTTAACTGAAAATGCTAAAACCTACAAAAAATGTTTAATATTATGATTTAAACACCCGTAAGCCTAACGGAAATAAATGTTTGAACATTTGAAAATTTTTTAAGTATGGAATAATCTAGTTAAGTATTATGTAGTGATAAGAATAAATTCTGGAATATTTCGAAGTAAAAATAACTGTTGATATGGAATTAAATATTTTTGAGTTAAAACTTTACTTAAAAGTATGCACTCTGAGTGACTTTGATATGAACATCCATCAAACAGTAGAAGGTTAATTGGTATGTAAGGAATCACCTTAACTTTTCTATATATACATTACAGAGCTTGGGGACATGTAAATTCCAAACTACAAATATTTAACTGGTGTTAACACAGTTTATTGGTGAATAACATTTGACACGTTTTTATACCAGGATTGTATTTCTGTTTTAATTTCATGCTTATGCATGGTTAATAGCACAATTTTTTAAAATAATATTTATGGATAGAGTAGTTTAACATACCAGCATTTCTTCTTAATAGGTACCCTAATCTGCTTGTCACCTTATCTAAACTCAAGATTTTGTCTGTATAAATAACAATATTCAACACCACACACACACACCTGAAGGAGGCCAGTTCTTGATGTAGCCTGTACAATGTACTACAGCATAAGCATGCCCATCACTGGATGGTCCAAGACTATTACGTTGTCTGATGCGATGTAGGTGGCTAGATGCCATGGCTTCTGGTTGGATATTTCCAATTTTCATTCGACAAATAAACCCTCGTCGAGATCCCATGCACAGCCGCATTGAAGCTAATTGGTGTACAAAAAAAAACAAAATTACTATGATGTAAGTATAACTGTCATATTCCAAGTAACTGTACATCAGTCTACCCTTACATATGGATCTTCAATAGATTTTTCAATAATTATCTAGTTCTGCATGACTAAATTCACAAGTATTCTTATTTATGACAACTAATGATATTCCTCTAGTGATTATCTTGGAAGACTCTGAAAAAATTAAATTAGAAACATATATAAACGATACATAGTATAATAATACAATCACAAAAATGCAAAATCAATTAGTACAGAAAAAAAATAGTCCTGCTATAAGCATTTTTGGCTACAATAAGAAATAGAACAATTTTTTTATAACTCTTAATAAAGCCAATTAAACATATTTAAGAATTTAAATATAATTGATTCACTGAGAGAAAATGAGATACTAAAAAGATATTGGACTGTCTAACATCAAATAAACAATAACAGATCAAGCATTAAATGTAGTACGAAACAGATCCAATAACAAAATTCTCTTTCTTCATGTACAAGCACAAAGTACAAAAAAAAAACTACACTGTCAACATCTGATAAATGTCTTGCACTTTAGCCTTGTTTAAGTAATTTGGAGACTTAATGGAAATTTTCTGTTAAATTTCAAAGACCATCTGGGATATATCAATAAGACTAGCTTTTCTCTTCACTACAGAATCAGGATTAACAACAAAATATTCTTCTGTGGTGTGATAATTATCAGCCATCACACACAAATGTAGGGCCAAACTTCTCATCAAACCATCCAACATTACAAAAATTTGTAAGTGAAAGAATTTTCTCAAAACACAAGGTCAGTATTGATTTCAAATAAAGACACTCTATGAAACATGCAATTAAAGTACTGTAAAAATAGAAAGAATCAGTCTACCAAATGGAATATGAACATGTTACGAAGTATAGTTGCAAATAAACAAGACTTCCATCTGTCAGAGTAAATAAAAATCGACAAGGCATTTATAAAGCTTCATTTGAAAAGCTTAATGTTATTAATCACTCGCATGAATAAAATCTGAGTTCTGAGATTAACAGGACTTGTGAGTTAAGAAATACAAAACAAAAACTTTTTGCTTGACCCAGCAAGGATTATTGTTATAGCTTGGTTGATTTAATATGACTGGAAGCAACAAACTTCAAATGTAGTTTTTTTGTTAAGGTTTCACTCATATATCATTAACTTAGTTCACTCACATATCATTAATCTAAAGTTTAGCATTTTTTCACAGCTAAATAACATGCATGTGAAGCTTTTAAAATTCTAATAAACCCAATTCTATGGAGCTAATGATAGTAACTTAAGTTGGCTTGATATGATTTTCTTTCTTTCAGATTTTTCTTTCATTATAACTTTTATAATTCTATTGTAAAATACATCTAGAACTTACATAACCAAATATTTTTAGATTCATTATAGTCACATCTTTCTGATCATAATAAAGTTTTAAATTTAATTAAAAAATTTATCCCATATTACTTACTGTTTTTGGTTTTTATATTCTTATATCTTTACATTATGGGTTCCTTGACAGCTTAAACAAATTTTATTCACAATAACTAAATGTATTCTTGTACTCCATCCTTGCTCGGTTAATCAACTTGTTGTTGCTTTTTCTAAATCATTTAATATTTTTCTAAGAACATTTTGTAGTAATCTGAATAATGGATTCATAACCCTATTTGAACAAACATACCTTATAGGTATATATCCTATTTGTTGTCTGGATAATATTTATACACATATTTTGAACCTTAAAATAATTTCTTCATAATATATTTTCCTTATTAAAACTGATCCAAAAGTCATGAAATGAAAAGTATCATGATAAAAGCTGTTGATACTACCAGTGAGAGAAATGCTAATTATAATTATTATATCTAAAATTAATAAAAGCATTGAACAAAAATAAGAACTTCCTTTTCTATATACTTAGATGAAAAATGTTTACAAATTACTTCAGAATCTTTTAAGAGTACTACTCACATTGATGTCCTTCTTTCTTGACTGTACCAGCTGTAAGAAAGAGAAAGTACAAGTAACATCATAATCTATTATTTATAACTTGAGTTATAATTTTTCAAATTGAACAAACACATTACACGACTACATACATCTTAATCTATTATTTATAACTTGAGTTATAATCTTTCACATTGAACAAACACATTACATGACTACATACATCTTAATCTATTATTTATAACTTGAGTTATAACCTTTCACATTGAACAAACACATTACAATACTACATACATCTTAATCTATTAATAACTTGAGTTATAACCTTACACATTGAACAAACACATTACATGACTACATACATCTTAATCTATTATTTCTAACTTGAGTTATAACCTTACACATTGAACAAACACATTACATGACTACATGCATCATAATCTATTATTTCTAACTTGAGTTATAATCTTTCACATTGAACAAACACATTACACGACTACATACATCTTAATCTATTATTTATAACTTGAGTTATAACCTTTCTCATTGAACAAACACATTACATGACTATATACTTCAATTACTTTGAAACAGTAACAAAGCTTTTGTAATCTGAGATACATTTATTTCTGTTTTTTTAACAAGTATTTACTTAAAATCTCAAATTCTTAATAACATATCATTATCAATGTGTGTTAAACTGTAGTTGTTTCAAAAATAAAAGCAAAAACACTGATGCACAAGTTACCTTTC
This sequence comes from Limulus polyphemus, assembly GCF_000517525.1. NCBI lineage: Eukaryota > Metazoa > Arthropoda > Merostomata > Xiphosura > Limulidae > Limulus > Limulus polyphemus. The sequence goes on from NW_013666471.1 coordinate 50,410, forward strand.
TTCACACATTCATCACATCTAAAACTTTTGTTGCACTTTGAAGTTTAATTTCATGTTAATTGCTTGCTTGAAGAAAACAATGCAACCAAAACTTTTCAAAGGGTAATACATTGAATAAAAAAAATTGTGGTTATGGACTACATGGAAGTATGCTATAAGTTTTTGTACAACTCACCAAGAAAAAATTGACTTATCTTTTGCATTCAGTGAATTTCTTGTTGGGTTGTGAACATGTGTGTTTGGTTGTTTCAAGTAATATTTTTACAATGAAATTTTGGAAAATTCACAATCCAACAAAATTAAGAAGAAGAAGAAGAAGAAGAAAAAACAATGTTATAAAAAATAATTCAATAGTATATGAAAAAAAAATCTCCACTGTACCTTTTATTAAAAGAATAATAATTTTGATAATCATTATCTTGTGCTTTTTAATGTTTCTACTGCTCAGTAAATAATATAATACAATTTTTAATTGAACTTAGGCATGGACATGAACTTTCAGCAGTGGTTGAAAATTGTTTGTTTGTTTGAATTTCACAAAAAACTACAAGAGGGCTATATGCGCTAGCCATCCCTAATTTAGCAGCGTAAGACTAGAGGGAAGGAAACTAGTCATCACCACCCACCACCAACTTTTTGGCTACTCTTTTATCAAAGAATAGTGAAATTGACCATCACATTATAACACCCCTATGGCTGAAAGGATGAGCATGTTTGGTGTGACGACCTGCAGATTGCGAGTTGAACGCCCTAACCACCTGGCCATGCTGAAAATAATCCATTCATATGGTCCCGATGTTCTGTGTTATGTTGATTTGTTATAATACTTGCTTTTATGCATTTCATAATTAAATACATAACTGTGCAAATCAATAAAGAACATTTAATTCTTCATAATTAGATCAATGCATAATACTAAACATAAAAACAATTTTTCTAGAGATAAAAATCACCTATTATTTACTGTGATAGCAGTCTTTCTACTGAATACTACTATCATGGTTACTATAATTCATGCTTGTGAGAATATAACAACCACCATCCAATCAAAAGAACAGAAAAAAATAACCTACTTTTGAGATCCAAAATACGTCCAGAATTAGGAGACTCCTGTGTTGAAAGCTGTTCTCGTACTTTATCAAGGTCATCAGGATGGATCAAATCATACAAACTTGAGTTCAACCAATTTGTCTGAAGGAAAAGTAATTCAATCAATTATTTGATGTGTTTATCATATTCTTAAACAACTTATTTTAAAGAAATGCATTCTGCCGATAGAACATACAATTTATATACCAGTAACAATTATAATCAGGACTCTAATAAACAACAACTTTTTAATGAATGATAAAACAGTAACAATAACAATAAATACAAGTTACCAAGAAGTGCATTTTGGAATAATGGTATACCTTATAACTTGTTGACAGTAATACTAAAATTCTGCTATGTGTGGATATTTTCCCACAATATTCCTTCAATTACATTATCTACTTAGGTTATATTGCAACTTTTTAAAATATTTTTACAGGTACCTTAGAATATTTCAGTGGCAACTGTATAATTCTACAGGTTTTAATGATATGATTTTGGCAATAATTACATATCTGAAACTTATGACAGATACTATTAGAACTAGGCTTACTTGTGATTGATTGAGAACAGGAGTCACTGAATCAGAAACATATATAACTTTTCCTGTGTCACATGCAGCCACAAACAGGAAACCATCAGCAGCCTACACTCAAAACACATAAAACATATTTAATCTATGATAAACATTAAAATGGGAAGAAACTAATGACATACAATATTGATAAAGCTAAGGTAGACAGTAATCAATAGTTATCTAAGTCATGGTTATTTGAAAGAGGGCTCTGTGTATGTATGTTTTCACTTACAATTTGCAAACTGTTGGACCAATTGCCACTAAACCTGACATGTACTCCCTAGAGCTCCCCTGGGAAAGACAAAGGGAGATTGGCATAATGTGCTCTTACTCTTAGTTAACTGATTAACCACTTTATCAGAGTTTGATTCTACTGTAGGCCTATTAAATGTAGAAGAAACATAAAAACCATAACAAATTAGTATACAAGTGATTAATACAAAATTTCATCCTGATGGCTCAGCAAAAAAAGAATTTATACTGCACTAATTTGATCTGTACATTTGTTTTTCTTTGTTACTTAAATTTTGACTTAAAATAAGTAAGTCTTTTAACTTAAGATTTTTGTACCACATTCAAAAACAAGAAAATATACCACAGAAATTTGCAATATCTGACTAGCTGGTTAACCAGAACTCTAGAATGATATATTATTTTGGCACTAGATTACTTTTTATTTAGAATATTCATAAAAACAAAGGTTGATAAAATGAAAATAAAACTTGAATGATAAATATACGTAATATTTGTTATTTATTTTTCATTATTTTTGTACTAAATCTAATCAATCACACTTTAATCCAAGCATAAAACCAATATGGACAATATTTATATGTTGTGCCCCTATAATATATAATTGTGTGGTACAAACAAGCAAAATCTGGATATTCTCAAACAAACTACAGGATTATTTGCTTTTAATAAAATTCTTAATTCTTTTAATCTGACTTTAAATTAATAGATTCAAGGCTCGTAAATGATAATACTATTCCAATCTAATGGATCATTGGAATACAAATTGTTATATTCTTAGAGTTTATGTTCGAGCAAAGAAATAACAGTAATGAAAAAGAGAATTCCCTGGATAATCCCAGAATATAATTCTCAACAGTTCTTCCAATACCATTCTAAAAACCTAATTAAATAATCAGTAATAATAAATCTCAATTGCCTGAAATTTCTTAGAACTAAGTAAGATAACAGTGTTGGAACAAAAAGGAAAAAAGAAACTGTCTATAGTATGTTTAAATCAAATTGCAAACAACAATTCTCAACAGTTTTCCTAATCAAATATGGAGGAGATGATTATCAAACAAAACCCAGAAAAAGAATATGTAATAAATAAAAGAATATGTAATTTCAAGCTGAATAATGTTTATTTAGATACTGATAGATTTAAACTTATAACACAATCAGATACAGCAGATCTAAAAAAAAACAAGATGTTTGTCAGTTTGTAACATCTGTAGCAAGTTAAATGATTAATACATGAGACAAAGCAAAAACACTCATCAGATAAAATAAACGATAACATATATAGACTGATAGCTTTAAATAATCCTGAATCAAAAATAACTAAAATGCATCGATATAATGATGCTGATTAATATAAAACATGGATGAAGTTTATAAGATCAAAAGTAATACAAGACCATTAAGAATATGCCTTGATATATAATTGCAACTAAGTTAAAAATATATATTTGCTGTAGGGGAAAGATACAAACACACATATCACCCATCATAAACTATGACATAATTCTAGAAGTCATCCAGAGTAATATATATGTATGTCCAAAGCATTTTCTGGATATTAGCACAATTTTGTAATTTTTTTTATGAATATATTAAACATAAAGTTAACAATTAAAGCACTTTGAAAATTGATAGTTTGTAATGTTGAAAAATAAATTAGAAATGAAATGAAAGTTAGAGAAAAAGCAAAAAGATTGATAATATTTGTTAATTTACTAAAATAATAAATCACAGATGCAGCAATTGGTAAGGTTTACACTTTGTTGGAAAAAATTAGAAAAGCAGCTGACAAGAAATGCTGGAGTCTGTATTTTATACATTAAACTCACTTTGATCAATGCATCAAGTAATGCCTGAACAATATTTCAAGGAAAACTAGAATAACCAGGAATGTCTTTATTTGATCAATGTATCAAGTAATGCTGGAATAACCAGAAATGTCTTAGTTTGATCAATATATCAAGTAATGCCTGAACAATATTTCAGGGACATGGAAAAGAAGGAAAGCTGGAATAACCAGGAATGTCTTTATTTGATCAATATATCAATCAAATAATATCAAGTAATGCCTGAAGAATATTTCAGGGACATGAATAACAAGGAAAACTGGAAAACCAGGAATATCTTTGATAAATACATCAAATAATGCCTGAACAATATTTCAGGGACATGGATAACAAGGAAAGCTGGAAAAACTAGGAATGTCTTTATTTGATAAGTACATCAAGTAATGCCTGAACAATATTTCAGGGACATGGATAACAAGGAAAGCTGGAATAACCAGGAATCTCTTTATTTGATCAATATATCAAGTAATGCTTGAACAATATTTCAGGAACATGGATAACAAAGAAAGCTGGAATAGCCAGGAATGTCTATGTTTGATCAATATATCAGGTAATGTCAGAATAATTTCTCAAGAATGTAGTTAAATACTTTATACCTAGCAAAAGCAATAAATAACAACATTTTGATTAATGAAATTTGGCAATCTATTTTTATCCAAGAAGTATCAGTGGGGTTGTAAAAGTTTTATGTATATTAATTTTATTTTATTTCATTCAAGGAGTTAATTTTTTCAATTGTCAAATACAAAGGTGTTATTTAGGTATTTATAAATCATTTTATGATAAAGATAGCGGTAACAAAATTAACGGGAGATGTGCTTTAGAATGTTTTCTTAAAATATAGGAGTATTTGATTTTGTTTTGCTGGAATAATGCATGAAAGACCAATGCAGATAAAGAGTTATATTACTTAAGATAATGGATAAAAACATAAATTGATTTACTTGTTTATTTTTAAATTTTGCTTCCTCACAAATGAGCTAAAATTAATACATGTTGACTTTAGATCATAACTACTAGTTGTTTTTACAACAAGACAGTTTACTTTTGGTTATGTGTATTGTAAAAGAGGATAAACTTATTTCTAAACATTTCATTATCATGTAAACAGATTTTTAAAAAATGTGACTTAAAATATTTATCTATTGTGGCTTGCATTAGTTGGGTGAATATTTTAAATCCAAATCATCCACATAAAAAGAAAATTTACTTACTTCTAAAATAAGGTGTTTCAGTTCCTGATCTGTGAGAAATGAAGGTTTATAGGTTCCATCACTACTGGTGTTGCCTGTTCCTTGAAGAAAAGAGATATTCTTGTCTGATTAAATGTTATTAATCAACCAGTGAAAAAAAAAAATATATAACAAGGTGGCATATAAATTGGAATCATGTGAAAGAAAACAAAATTTGAACGTTAATACCAGTTAATGATCTGATTTAAGTATTATATGATTTTTTTTACAACTTTTACAGAAATCATTAAATAAAAGAAAAAAATTATCCAATATGTGTCCTTCACTTAAGAATTCAAATGACACAATAACAAATCCCACAAAATGAACTAAAGCTGTAACATCAGATGTTGCTGCAGGGCTGAAGGAGACTGGTTTGGTATGACAATGAATGAACAAAAACCAAATTAATTCTTAAATAAAAATTGTATATGATAATGTTGGTAACCAGCAAAAGAACAAGTTTTTTGTTGATCAAAGTAAGAAATATCTGAGCAATATATTTGTTCTGATTGTTGCAAAGAGTATGTTACTACTGTAATAAGCACAAGTAGATACATAATCAAACAATGTACAAAGTTCTTCCCATGATTTCAGCATTTATAGGTTGGTAATATAGAACTAAGTTTAAAGAAGCAAAAATTATATATATAGCAAGTTACATTAAACTTTATGAAGAAATTCAGAGTTTTCATTTCTATCATATGTGTACTTAATCAAAACTAAGAGTGCCAGATATCTTGCTCTAGTGCTGGGCCACACTGCCTACTGTGAGTAGATCTCTGAATGTACAATAAAACACAAATAACCAAACACTAAGGTTAATTTTAAGTTAGTTCTCAAAACTATGACTGTAATTGTAGAAAAACAATTGTGACATAATTTCTAAAATGTCACAAGTTCTAAAAATAAAATGTTAGTACACAAAACCTAAGCATCACTTCAGTAAAACCATCACTTTATTCAAAAGCATTTTTATTTCCAAGTATTAATGAAACACACATTTACATCTGAGAAACGTAGTTATCTATAAAAGTTTTACTTCTGATTTGTTTACACCTGTAAGCTATTTAAATGTACACAAAACATGTTCAATCTGTTTCCAACTGTGAAATGGCTAACTTATTGGAATTTTAATTTCCACTTAAAGCATCCATATGCAGTGATAAAGCAATGATACTTACTGACATGTCTAGGGTACATAAAATTTTTAAGTGGGTATGTAAAAAACCCCAAAAACAAAAGCAGGTGATTTATTGCTTATTACAGATCTAAGCTGCACATATTTTGTGATTATCTGTTATTTTAATTTTATGTTTATAAAGCTTCCATCATACAATACATCGCTCACTTGTAATAGCATACAAATTGTTATCTACATGTATCAGAATCACTTTTGAAACTTGGTGCACATGACTCATGTTATTAGTAACAGCCTGTAGCTGTGCTTCAAAATACAGAGTTTTGAAAAAATTCAAAAATGAAAGTAGTTTTTTTATTTGTTTTATGTTTGCATAAAAAGAGTAGGAACAATGATGATTTGAATGTAAAATAGGTAACTGAAAACAGTTAAGGCAAGAACTATTTTCATTTGTGCATATAAAATTCTGTACTATATGTCATTATGGGCATGCAAAAGTTTTGACAATTTTTGCCTCATTATGTCAACCGAGGGAAGACTTATTTCAACAGTTTGATGATTTGTTTAACTTACTTAATAATACCATATGTTTTAAGTGCATTGATTCTTTATGAACAAAACTTGATTAGCACAAGTTCAACCAATATATCTGTCTTGAGAAAAACTGCTAGTTTCACTTTTAACAACACCTGAGACCAAAGGAAGTTTAATAAAGGCTTCCCTATGCAAGGTACCTCATAAGCGTGGAAACAGTGTAAAGCTTGGCTAATGATTGGCCTTCATCTCAAGGTCTGCAAAGTACACTCTGTAAACACCTGTCTCTGTTCTTAATCATTAATCACTGTGGAAACAACCACCTGCTGTTGGAATGTAACCAGGTTCTTAGCATGCTTATTGTTCTTCTAGGTGCTACCTTGCTGGGCTCATGAAAAAGTTAAATAAAATCCAGTTACTAAGTCCCTTCAATCTGATTATTTCTCTAAGTTTATGGATTAAGAATGAACTTGCTAAGTATTACCAAGTATAAGTACAACTTGCACTATGCTCATCAATTATTTGTAGACACTAAGAAAAATTCAATACTGAATTACTGTACTGTATGAATGACTCTTACACTGACTATTTTGTGCTATCTTAGTATATTGATAAACAATTTGTCCTATCAGGGACCAGTAGCTGTGACTGATCATGTTGATCCAAACATTTAATGCAAGAGTGATGAAACACAAATTTAAAGTACATAAAACATAAGAAATTTTGGAAACAAAGCCACGCATTTCATATTTTCAAACATGTTTTATGAATCCTGAATAACTTATTGAATGTAACCTAATAAACTGTCTGACAAACCAAATTATCAAGATAATAACTTATCTAGTAATAAAGGTTAAACCTTAATAAAATTTTATGTGGTAGTTTATTAGTTAACTGGTCAACAATGAGCTTAGATCTCAACAGCTTACTGGTCAACAATGAGAATAGATCTGTACAGTATATTAAGCTTTAACATATTTAGACCTGTCTTTGGAGGCACAGTTCTGAACTCTACTCTTGTTGGCTCAACATCCTACTAATTGTTATAGTGTTATTAGAGAGAATAATTAGTTTCAGATGTTGTCTTAAACATACAGATAAACAACAAATTGTTGACCTTATGCTGTCTCAACCCAGATGAAAAGAGCACTTCTACCTTTGAAAAAAAAATATATATATATGTATGTGAATGAAATTTCATCACTTCGTAACAATGAAGAATTATCACATAGATACGCTACCCTTTAACCAGAGCTATTTTGAAAGGAGGGCCTCATGAAAGTGCTCTGGTTATAGGGTATCATATCTCTGTGTTAAATTGACTTCTTCAACATATATGTTTTTCTAATATCATGAATGAATAATTATCCACATTTTCAGTTGTAACAAGTTAAAGAAAGAAATTACAAGTATCAATTATTTCAATTATTAGTAAATGAAAATTGTGCCAAAAATAACCGTTATAAAACACTAAAAGTTTTATCAAACGTAAAAATGCAAATGGTACAACCTTGTAACTTAAATGATCTTCTCAGCACTCTTTTATCATATATCCTCTTTTCTGCCTCTATTATGGACAAAGCAGTGTACGATCAACAACCTGCTGTTTGTGCTTACACAAAAACATTTGAAGTCCTGCTTAATAAAATAGCCTTACATCATTCAGCATCTCAAGAGTATGCAGCAGGGAACCAGAAAGTGCAACTTTCAGAAATGTTCATTGTGCCTTGAAGAATAAACTTTACACTTCAAAGAGCTATTACAATTTACCAGTTAAAATCTGATCTTAATCAAACAAATTATTGATTGCTTATACAAATGTAAGAAGTGTTTTTATAAATATAAAAGAATAAAAAGAAAAACACCCCTCTAAATTCCATATCCAGAGGCTTAATTACACTACTTCCTAAGATATAGTGAACTAAAGAAAATGAAATACGTTACACAACTCTGCATAAGTATATTTTTTTACTACAGTCTATTACTATTTATAATTTGTTTTACCACATATCTTAAATCAAAAGGTATTCAGCTGTGTGAATTGTAAGAAACTAGCTCTTTTGAATTATGAACAAGTATTCAAATTAAAGAGACTTAACTCTGAAGGATCATTTTAAATTCTGATGCATTTTATTATACTCTCTCTCATGTGCTCTAAATAATAGTTCTGATTCTTGATTATGATTGATAAAAAAATCACAAAAGGAAATGAATGTGTCAAGATCTGTTTTTTTAATCTCTCTCTCTCTCTATGTAATCACTCACCAACCACACACATATTATTTCAAAGATTTGTTCTTAGCCATTTCAAAAGCACAAAACTTATTAAAGATTCAGGTGGACAGATGGATATGTTTAAAATCTACTGTCATCAGCAAAAATCTGGTGTCAGAAGATGTATTTTGTTTGACAAGATCAACTCCAAGCAAATACATCATGGCTGAAACTGGGTTGTGTAAGCACCTCCAGCAAGACTTTAAGAGTTCACTAGTTCATAACAAATTTTTATAGAGAAACCAACTATTGCATGAATTTCATTACAATAAAAATAATCCATATCTGAAGGAAGAAAGAAATCATTTAAGTTCTTCAATTAGTCTTTCAGGAGTATGCATTAAGTCAATAAAAAACAACCCTAAACTCTTTACTTTTTGATGAAAGTTGTTCTTGAATACAGTTTAAAAAAAGTTCATAAAAGTTCTTTGCTTTGATAATTTTGTTGTTAGGCAAAACCACCTGGTTTCTATAACCTAATAACCCCCCCCCCCCCAAAGTAAGTTATTAATTATTTTGCTTACAAAAATTATTTCCAAAAAAGTTTTTTATTTCTAATCTCTAATCCTTTCATCATCTGCTGAAAATAAGTTTGAACACTTTTGAATTCTTGGTGCCACAAATATATAATTATCGTTTTTTTTTCTCTCTCTGGAAAGGCCCCCCAGTGGCACAGCGGTATATCTGTGGACTTAGAACGCTAGAAACCGAGTTTCGATACCAGTTGTGGGCAGAGCACTGATAGCCAATTGTGTAGCTTTGTGCTATACTTCAAACAAACAAACAAACTCTCTAGGAAAAATACAAACGTGTTAAGTCACTTATGTGGATTATTCTAAAACCATAGTGATAATAATTGTTGTTTTGGGAGGATTTTGTGAAAATGATAATTGAAATTCTGTTTCAGATATGAGATGACAATTCATATATTACTGCACATTAACTTTTTTTTTTTTAATCAAAGACAATGCTACATTTATGAGTAAACCATATTACACACGTTTCAACTACTAGTTCACCAAGTTGCTACTTACTTCTAAACATTATTTCCCACTGCTATTTATATTGGCTGTAAAGACCGAAAATAAATATTTTAAATGTGGATTGGATGCATATTTAAAGAATGGTTACTTCAACAAAAACATAGAATATATTTGGTCGATACAGATAGCACAAACATGTAACAAAATAGATTAGTATAAAGTTTTGCATAAATCATACCAAGGTACACGGATTTCCAAAAATAAATAAAAAATATCAATGGAGTAAGTAGCATAATGTAGCATGGTTCATGCAGTTAATGCATATTCAATCTTTCCTTAAAGTAACAATCCATTTACTCAAGAAAAATACACATATACATACATTCTAAAGAATTACCGAAAGGGCTTGGTGTGGCTGGTTTCCATGGAAACTAGTATGATGGAGTGCAACAATCATCGCGCGTGTATGAAACCGCGGCCCCTCCGACGACCTTTACGCGTGCGGAAAATGGCAAAGATTAAGTGGACCATTGTACTGGCTGAAATAGACTGCATTTTCCCTGTTATTGTGTGCAAATAAAATAAAAGTTTAGGTGTGTGTGTTTCATTAAAATGTATTCCACTAAATTACTAAAACTGTTCAAGGGGAAGTTCTGTATGCTTCCCCTAACAGTAAGGCCGGTGCATTCGCTACTCTCAAAACAAACGTTTTGTTCCGACAATATAGCTGACGTCACGGTTAGTCAGGGTAATAACTAAAACAACGACTAGTACTAACGACTGAATCTCAAATGGGTCTTCAAGTGTCTAAATAAGCTTCTACATTATAACAAGAATAGTAATAACTTATATAATAATTAAATAACTACTGGAACATTTTAACATTTTTATTCTCTGCGAACTTTACCGCTAAACCTCCCAGCCAATTGTGCATTTAGCCACCGAAGGCTCCAGTAAAAATCCTAACTGGCAGAGTAGGCAGTTGCTTATAAGCCCACAATGCCAAGGGGCTAGTATGGTGATGTTTTTCTTCTTTTTTGAACAGCCTTCCCAAATAATATTTTTAAAAGTGGAAACAGTAATATTTCAAAAGCAATATATTTGGTAAACTGCTGTTTTCAAGGGCAAATTTTCAATACAGAATAAGAAAAAAAAAGAGAGACTTGTGAAAAAAGAAAGCGCCACAAAACCGAAGTTGCTTATGGGTCCAGTGTGGTCTTAATCTGACCCTGGCCAAAGTTCTCTATGACACACTCGGACCCTTACTTGTGGAGTCCATAAGAATACTATTTTATAGATTAATTTTGTGAACACAGGGACGACACTGTGGGCTGTTGCAAAATTACACGAATACACTTCAACAATGATTTTACAATTTATATTACAGCTTACAGAGGGACTAATAAGCGAAGCAAAAATGTCAAACACCGAAACATCAACATTCATATTCCAGAGTGTAAGTAGCTTCCCAGGGCACTGTCTCAAAAGATGACCTTCTTACTGAATTGGACAGTCACGTTATTAAAACAGGCAAGTCATGTGGGTGGCATTCTGATAAACACACGGTTTAGTATTACCGATGACTATTGTAATGTTATACGATCTGGATGACATGTTACAAATGGAAATTACAGAGGGAAACCGTAAATGCTGCATTATTCTGTGCATATGTTGAACAACTTGATGGGAGTGTAACACGAGTTTCTATCACAAAAGAACTCCTACCCACTTGGCCACCCATGCTTGATCCCACTTGGAAATAAATAAATTGTCGATTCTAACAAAAAAGCATGAATGGTAAAAAAAAAAATCGTTTTTTTTTCATATACAATACATATGAACTTTACACTGTTCCCAAATAGAACGAATTTCTCGACGTTTGAGTGTGCATGTATGGATTTTAATGGTTAGAAGCAGTGGGGATAAATTGATTTTCAGATTTAATCTCAAACAGCAAGGCTCACAAGTAATTTAGTTTAGAATTAAAATTAGGAGCAGATGTTGGTGCTCCAGCCAACAAAGTCCCACACATCTAAACTATAATTTTTGCCTGTATACAGACACTGTGGGAAAGTATGGGTACTCTTAATTAATTTGTTTGTTTGTTTGTTGAATATGTTAGCAATATTAGAACTATCTGCATGAGCCGTTCCTAATTTTTAAGTGACAGAGTAGAGGGAAGGTAGCTATTAAACACTATGCACCACCAATTCTGGGGCTACTCTTGTTAAGCCAAATAGTAGTATTTGACCGTCACTCTTATAACACACCCAGACCCCAAAGTGAGAAGCACGATATTGTAAGTAGTAACGGAACACGAACCACAAAACCTCAGCTCTACATTTCGACACGCTAACAGATGGGCCGCTTTCAGCTCAGATTATTCCCGATCTCTGTTGCTCCTATTATATGTCTGCCCCCACTTGTGCAACTTAATTTCAACCTAATAACTGAGAGTACACTAATCACCCATTGATATTATACCTCTCTTAAACCTTTTAAATATTAAAAATAAAACAGTTATTTTGTTTTTACGACGATTCTGTATTTTATGTAAGGAGGAATCGAACATAAGATGCTAAAAGTAAACCGATTCGCCTAAAAATTCCTTTAAAATTAATACATGATAAAACCCTACCTATCCATCCATTCACGCACTTTCATGTTAAAGAGTAGTAATAATAATAATAATAATATGGAAGACGTGTTTGTATATGGTATGGTTTGGGATATTCAAATTGACCAAATGTTATTTTTTTTTCAAAGTTATTACAGATTGTTCGTAGGTGGAGATAATTTCCCCGAAATGGGGCTAAAGGCCGCCTGGAGGGATCACCTGTTTTAATCACTCGCACCACTGTACTGTAGTGTTGTCTGTCAGGCAGTCAGTAGACACTAAAATGGCGTCACATAAGCGATGTTTAATAATTTAATTTGTACTGTCGTGACGTAAGTAAAACGCGCGCATACCATGACTCACGAGAAGAATTATGCACACTGTATGCTACAGCACATCATAACATATAAACTTCAAAAAGCAAGAAATAAAAAGTATTTGTTACTCTTGAAATAGAACACCTTCGGGGACCCAGCAGAAGTAAATCTAGTAACTTAGTTTCAAAAATTTACAAAGTCATGCCGGTTATTATATAACACACACACACACTGAAAAAAACATACATATTTTTGTATTTAACTTTCTAAGCCATCTTCCAGCACTTACACAGCATCATCCTTCATAACTGTCGACACTTGGGTTTCATATCTTGATGTATTAATGTATGTCACAAGAAAAAATACTGACCAGAATCTATAAATTTCTAATTTCGAGAGTCCTTCCACCTGGAGCCACACATAGGAGCAGGTGATGATTGTCCACATATAGCTTTATGAAAGCCGATAATAAAACGCTTCGTGAAATCGATTTTGTTTTCTTTCAGCAGCCTACATCTAGATAATAATTGACGTCTAGCTAATGCATTTCATTCAACCCTCACGCAATTTTACGTTTCGTTTCTTTCTGAATGTTGCTGGTAATAAAAAGAACAAGAAAAACTAACGAAATAAAGGTTTGTAAACGATAAAAAATATATTACATCTAGTTTTTGGCAGGCATCAAATGACACAATAATGGATTATCAATGATAAAAAAAATCACCTTACATTCTACTTTTATATATTACCAACACAGTTCTTGTTGCACAGCATTCCGTAATATGTACCCTTCCATTGCATTTTCCTATTTTCTTTCACGTTTGTCTAGAGAATTCAACTTTTCAGAAAACGTCGCCACAAAGTTTCACATAATATTCCATAAAAATTGTAAATTTGTGGTCGGGAAACTATGGTGTTACAGGAAAGGTTTAATAATACGGGATTGAAGCCGTAGCAGAGTGTATAGATTCCAGTGTGGTTCGTCAAGTTACACAAGGGCTACCCGTGCTAGCCATCACTATTTTGAACCGATAGAGGGAGGGCAGTTAGTTAACTCTATTCACTGCCAAATGGTGGAGTGCTCTCATCGAATAATGGGATCTAACCGTCATTCTTATAATGCACCTAAGTTCCTACAATGCGTAGTGCGACTAATTGTTTGCGATAACGCGACGCAAACCATGAATCCTCGAATCACAGTTTGGAACGATAACCTCTAGGTCACTCCCGACAGATCAGTTAATAAAAAAGCTGCCTTATAAAAAACTAGCTTCAATAAAACGTTGACTTTTACACAATTTATCATCTTAAATTCTAAAAGATGACCCTAATGACAAGTTAGAACGAGCAACTAACTGCTCAAGAAAATTAAACCATAAATTTTCAATAAGATCCTATAATGGAAATCAAAAAATAAACCACCACAACTGTAAAGTTTACCTAAGACACGCAACTCTGAAATTCCATTCAGACTCATTTTAAGCGCCATAAACTTTCGTTATCATAAACTAACACACCATCTTGTCATGAACCTGGAAACTTCTGTTTAAAAAAATCTGAAACTTTGTGAAAACAAAGAAAAGACATTTCAGGTAACAAAGTAAAGACCTTCTAATAAACTTTGATGCAACAAACTTATTCCCCAGCATTCCTATTAATTTAACTTTAGCTATCAATAGAAAGAAACCAACGAAACGCTACTGACCGAGATCCCCCACATAGCACTTTTTTCACAATGCACCAACACCGCATATTCTTAATTTCAAGATGCGTTTCATATTCACATTTATGGCCTATTTTACATGAAGTATTTCAGAACCAAAACCCCACGACTCACCCCAAGAAACCATCATGACTTTGAGTATGTTGTGCTGACAATACTTTCGTCATTAATCCCCATTAACAACATCGTTTAGGTACCATCCTTCAGAATAGTTCTCAGCGTATTTTAAACCAAAAATATATACATTTTAACTCCCCCCACTTCCATCGTACGTAGATCAGATGCTTATACAGCCATGCCGACAAAAAAAAATCTGCGATTAAAATCATGTCAAAAAAAAAAATTATACAAGACCTGTAAACCCAGTTGTTCCAACCAATACCACAGCTTACTACCACGATTTCTGAGTCTTATCATACACACTAAAACTATGAAACAGGCTAAAACCAACCTTCCACAATTTTATATTTTAAGCTCATTTTAAAACAGGTTGAAACCGAAAGAGCTTACTAGAAAAACAACAACAAAGAAACAGCTAAACAAAAGAAAACTGTAAATATTTCATTGTTTTTATGGAGAGTCGTATATTACCGAAGCTGCTACAGCTACATGTTGGAGAACAAGGAAAGCAAACACGTCACAAAAGTAATACTACGAGAAAAAAATAGTCCTATCTCAACATATGTAGTTAAAGATCAGTTATTTTATATCGTGAAAAATAATGAACAGATAAACATTAACTCCTCCAAAATTGGAAACTTCTGAATTTAAAGAAACCATTTATGTAGTAACCATTAACCAATTTTTGGACCTTACTGAAATATACTTTATTTTTTGGTTTATACAAGCAACAATAACATAGTGTAGAAACAGAAGACCGTAGCATGCCCACCTGCTACTAACTAATGACGTACTACACTGGAACTCTCTAACAACACTTCAGTTATACTCCCCAGGCGGTAAGAACAATCGAAAAGTTACAGACTGAAAACTTGCTCATCCAAGTACACGTGAAGTAACCGAACGATAATTCGATTAAGATAACGATTTTTGTTCAATTCATAATTTTCTCGCAGTCTTGACTTTACACAACGCTTGCTTCAACAGCTAGTGATCACTGAATCATAAGTTATAATTTTAACAGAGCTAACTTTTTATGGAGGGGGTTCGAAACGCACGAACACTGATATTGACCACGCAGTTCTTTTTTTCTGAAACAGTCGTTACTAATGCTCTATATAATAACTAAAAACTAACATTTGTATGTCTTCTGAAATAGTTAATATAATGTTCATATGTGTAATATCTAGATGTATTTTGAAGGGCATATGTAGTTTTGGATGTTGTCTAAATTTAGTTTTCAAAACTGTACAGGTTTTTGAAACGTAAGGATAACTTTTTTTTTTTTCCACTACAATGTCAGTCGTAATATGTTTGTTTGTTTGTAATTAAGTACAAAGCTACACAATGGGCTATCTATGCTCTGCCCACCATCGGTATCGAAACCCGGTTTCTAGCGTTGTAAGTCCGCTGTGCCACTGGGGGGCTCGTAATATACTACTCTTTTCAAGGTAAAGCTGAAGTTTGAAGTTACTGTTTTGGAATATTTTATTCATTTATGATGATGATGTCTCAATAAAAATGAGTAATCTGACAGAAAAAAAGTAAGCTTTCTTCTGATGTAAATAACTTTCAAACGCAATAATCAGTAAGTTGCAAAATTTCAATTTAAACATCTTTTTTTTTCAACGCTAAAATTATTAGCGCTAGCGTATATTTCTTGTTTCATATTTATTTTACCTTTACACCTCTCTTACGTATCGTACACTAGGCATCCAGCAACGTAGCCGCCAAACGTACTCCCCTGAGCTTCATCATAATGGTTCCAATGCACCTATAATGTCGTCGTGGTGGTTGTTGGTAGTATTGGCGTGTGGATTTTTTTTTAATACAACGAACTTTGTTTAAATACTGTTCATTACACAAATCAATAGATCGAATTATCTCACGAGTGCAATATAATATGTGGTAACTATTCACGTGTTTTCAAATGGTCTCTGTTAACAAGAGTAAAATATTTGACACTGCTTGAGAACCACCTGAACAATCTTTGAATGTTTAGAACTATCTTTTAATTCCTGGCTAGACTTACCGTTGAGCGACCACGGACTAAACTTGATGCATTCTTGTTCATAGCAATTGTTTGAATTTCATGCAAAGCTACACGAGGGCTATCTGCGCTAGACGTCCCTAATCTAGCAGTGTAAGACTACTTGGGCTACTTTTTTACCAACGAATAATGGGATTGACCGTCACATTATAACGCTCCCACGGCTGAAAGGGCGAGCATGTTTGGTGGGAGGGGGGATTCGAACCCGTGACCCGCAGATTGCGAGTCGAGCGCTCTAACCACCTGGCCATGCCGGACCTTGTTTATAGCAAATATCTGAATATGCTCTTCTGTTAGCATTATAAGCCTTCAGACTTGCCGCTAAGCCACTGGTGGTCGACATATGATGGCAAAAAGCGTTACAAGTTCCTAAATGTAAATGTGCTGTAAATATTTTAAGGAACCAATTTATGTAATAACAAATTTCATCTTGACTTTCGTAAAATATAGTTATAAATTCGAAAATTCTACGCACAACCACAATTTGATAAAGAAAACTCAAAAACACATTTTTTCAAGTCTACTTATAACTGAAACATGTTACGCTATGAAGAATTGTTTTCAAAATTACGTTTGTATTCATGATACAAAACGAGTTATATATGATACATTTAGTCAAAATCTTTTTAAGCATTACAGTTTTATTACAAAAAAGGTATGTAATATTTTCTATTCCTGACAGGAACTATGAGTTTTTTTTTCTTGAACCGCCTAAAAAAAAAAGATTGACTAGACAACACAACTATTCCAGCACACTCATACCAAAATAAAAAAAAAATGGTTACGACATCTATTAGACGACGGTCACACTATCCCTTAATATAAATTGCTAAAACACACTACAGGAAAAAGGTTTCTACTTTTTGTAAACGACTTGGATACACAAGAGGAACCAAACACACTCAGATCAATTTGTTTCAGTAGAGGTTTCGATAACTGAGAGGTTAAACTCGACTAGGGTTTCTCCCACGGGACTCATTACTACAGTACACTAACCCATTAGCTCGCGACGATACGGACTTTTACGATCTTTATTAGAAGCGTGCAGAAAGGGCACCCACATATATCCATTTCTGGGGAATGGTCTTTGTCATGATTTATTCACGCCCTCTTCTGTAGTTTTACTTCAGAAGTATAAAAGATTTACGATGTCCGTATAAGCCAGTGGTAAATCACGTTGTTTTATTACACACCTGGCTGCTTGTAACGGTTCTTCACATGTCTGCTAGGACACTATAACGTATACGTTTTATTACACCATCCTATACATACTAACATCAAAATAAAAGTACGCCCAGCTCTTAAAATGAACCCTAACGTAACTGTCTTAACAAACGATAATTTAGCCACTTAGTTGTGTACGCAGATTTATAGCCACGTTGTATACTTGAAAAAAAATATTATCTTTTACAGAATATTCAATTAATGTAAACGAGTGTACCATAAATCTATGGTAATGCACGTACCGTTTCTGTGAAAACTATATTAACGTTGCGGTGATGACATTATTTCTACTACAAGTAAAAAATTTTTTTTGTGTAAAAATAAAAGAATACAAGGACGTTTGCTTATAAAGTAACAAATTCCACTATAGAATATTTATTAGATTCTCTAAGTTTTATATTTTCACTGTATTCAGTTATTCCTTCATTAAAGCCAAATAGATGCACATGGTCCAGGAATAATTCATGACGTGTTTGTAAATTTGTTTGTTCCCGAACTCATCCCACAGGTTTAGAGCTATTAGGACCAAACTTTGTAGGCCAACTCGGGTGAGTTTTATCTATATTGCGTTGTCCCCCCCCCCTGAGAAGGGGGCGAAAACGCGTCCGGATTGTCACGATGAGCTTCATGTCCGAAATTACTCACACCCCCTCTCACAAGCGAGCAGAACCAAACGTGACACACGTGCTCAGGTACCACGGTCAGGGTGTCTTGATGGGGTTTGTTTTGGGTACGGATCCTTCCCCCTCTGAGATAGTTACAGAAGTAATGGGGATAATGGAGGAGCTGGAGCGGTACATTGGGGCTCTCTATGAATCACGATGGGGGGTATTTCACCAGAAGATTAGACGTAATTAGTACAGCAAGGCTGAGATGTTTTCTGGTAATGGATTGTGAATGTTTATAAAAAAATATCAGCTAACGTCCTGATGCAGTAGACCTTCACATACTTAACATCGTGTTTGTAACGGCAGGAAATCTCGTTTCCCAAAAGAATAGTTGTTAGACTTCTCGACAATGTCGTAATCCCACGATTGCAGGTTCCGGTATCAAACACTGTACTTCACTCCAAACAAGCGTTTTACTATCCGAGTTAAACATTAATACCATAGCACAAAAATAAGCTAGATTGCCTGAAATGAAAAACTAATGAGAAGTACAGTACCCACCGCCAACTCTTGAACTACTCTAGTCTGACCGTCACTGCGATAGTGCACTCACGACTCAAAGTGTTTTTTTAGAGCAATGTGATGTGAAGCGTGAATCCTTGAACTCACATTTTGAAAACGCTAGCCAATGGCTACGACCAATACAAAATCAATTAGAAACATTCATTTTTGAGAACTATAAACTTCATTCGCATGCAATAAAAAACGTACACCACCTGAGATTCACGAAAAGGTTTCATATGTAATTAGAGATTAAATTATCACTTCCACTTCTTTTTTTCACACAAAAATGATTTTTTTTTATGTATAAAAAGGTATAGTTTTAAAATTTATTTGGTGAAATTTCTGAAAAATCTTAAATTCCACACTGAATACACGAACTTCTTTAAGCAGGTAACGACTTATTATTTTCAAATAACTTTTAAGAATAAGTTTTCTCGTTGGATTTCGGTCAAGTAAGTGTGATTATTATGAAAGTAAGGGCTAACGGTAAGTTATACTACAACAGCAGCAAAAAGAAAAAAAAAGAAGAAATAGAACAACGATAATGTTTCTTTCCCTAATCTCATAAATAGGATTAGAAAAGAAAGAATGATCTTAGTTTGGTTTGTTGTGAATTTTGCGCAAAGCTACACAAGGCCTAATTTAGCAGTGAAAGACTAGAGGGAAGGCAGCTATTCATCAACCCTCCACCGCCAACTCTTGGGCTACTCTTTTACCAATGAATATTGGGATTGACGGTACATTAACGTCCCCACGGCTGAAAGGGCGAGTATGTTTGGTGGGACAGGGATTAGAACCCGCGACCCCCAGATTGCGAGTTGTGCGCCCTAACCACGTGGTCATGCCAGGCCTTAAACAGATAGATCCTTTGTCTTAAGTATTAGGTCGTCAAGAAATGTCGTTTTTTTTTAGATGAAAAAACCCGAACAACTTATA
>NW_013666471.1:71301-73276 GCF_000517525.1 Limulus polyphemus
CATTCATTAAATGAAATAGTCTCCACTCTTATCAATGATGCTTTTCCATCTTACAATCAGGTTGTTAATCGGAAAGGTGTCCTTATTCTCCACTACAATGCACGTCCACATGTGGCACGTTTGATGTAACACAAGATTATGGAGTTGGGTTGGGTTAAAGAAATCACTTGGCTTTGAAGCAAAGAAACATGTCGATGTCCTCTTTAACACCTTCCACATTTGCATACGTCTTCTAGTTAAGATGGTGTTGCAGCGAATGAAAAGGATGGTACCATATCTGGATAATATGGTGGGTGGCGGAGAATTTCCCAACCCAACTCCATAATCTTGTGTTACATCAAACGTGCCACATGTGGACGTGCATTGTAGTGGAGAATAAGGACACCTTTCCGATTGACGAGTGAAGAGCGTTTCTGATAAAGGGATTGATTTAAACGTTCCAGTTGCTGACTATAGACCTCTGCATTGACAGTTCACTGTGGATTAAGGAGTTTGAAATGATGTCCCACCAAATGCAAAGCATCACTTTTTGCAGATGGATTCCAGGTTTTTGAGTCGGAAGTGGTTTTCGACTAAGACTGAGCCATTGTTTTTTGCGTTTAATATTCACATAGAGAATCAATTTTTTTATCACCGGTGACAATTCTGTCCAACAATGGTTCACGCGAAGCAACGTTAATACGTTGGAAACGATGACCACCGGAGAGTTCGTGAGGCACCCAAACACCTTCTTTATGGAGTTTTCCCACATTCCTTAGATGTTTACGTATTGTTTCATGAGAGACATGCAATTTCACGAGTGTGTTGCCTTGGGTTAAACTCAACAAGCGCCTTCAGAGCATCAATATCAATTCCAACATGTCGGTCCCTGCCATCACAGTTTTCAAGGCTAAAGTCACATGAACGAAATTTGCTGATCCATCGTTGACACTTACGAACGTTCAAATCATTTCCATAAACTTCTTTGATATTCTTTGTGGCTACAGAGGCGTTGTTTCCATTTTTGTATTCAAACAGCATTACATGTTGAATGTGTGTCTCGTCGTGTGTGTTACGGGATTGGAGTATACTAAACTTTACACATTATATATGCTACACTAACGTGACGTTTAGGGGATTCGTTTAACTATTATACGTGACGTATGTATTTTGGGGGGTGGTTAATGAAAGTGTTCCAAAACGCGACATTAATTTCTTGACGACCTAATATTTATTACGATGTTCCTTATATTCCATGTCCTCAAATACTGAAACACATACCTTGACATTAAGCAGTGTAACGAGTAAGATTGGTTAAGCCATGTAAAAACTTTGAAAATTCTGGAGGTGAAGTTGTGAGTATTACCTGTTATTTATTCTTATTAATGTCAAATATTTAGTTTGTAGTGAATTTGTAACAACTAGGAGTAGCTTCAATAAAAAAGCAATAATGTTTACCTAAATTATAGAAATTGTATAATTAGCGCTTCCTAGTGCCAGAAAAAGATACAACTGTTTTCATTTACTTTTGGTACACTTATATGTTAATTAAAGAAAACTGGAAATTAAGTGTTAAGCAATTTGTGAAAAGCAGAATATATATCTTTATTAATGCTAATCTTTTAGCCTCCTGGCAAATACAACTAGAACAAAATCTACTAACTTGATTTGATAATACTGGACAATGAATGTGTAACGAGGTATTTATAATACTTTATATGAATTTAGCGCCTTCTCTGGGTATATTATGGGGTATATTAGCCCATAATATTTTATGCAGTGGAAAATTTCATAAGTTTGATAAAACTGAAGAACAAAGAGTATATATATATTTACTTTTTCTTTCTTTCGGCTCACAGTAACACAAGATATGCTAGCTCATGAGCTATTTTCATATGCAAAATTTCACGTAGTCATGACGAATAAAACCCAGTAGGTGGCGATTAAGCTTTAGCGATAAAAGTTGTATCAGAATCTGTAAAGTTTGTTTGTTTGT
>NW_013666471.1:73765-76624 GCF_000517525.1 Limulus polyphemus
GTGCCTTAACCACCTGGCCATGCCGGGCCAATCCGTAAAGAAACGAGCTTAATATATTAGCAATCTTACGTTTTTCTTTTGTTCGTGCGCCAACCACGGGGAGTATTTTACAAATAAAAACTTAGTATGTGTTTGTTCTTGAATACTTGCGCAAAGCTACAAGAGAAAGATCTGAGCTAGCTGTCCCTTGGGTTACTTTTACACAGCAACTACGGCTATCTTCTGCCAACCCTAATTTTGAGCCACGGATCAGCTGAATGATTATATCAACCACATAATTTAAAGTTATATTTACAAATACCTTTATATTTGTTTGTTTTTGTTACTAACAGTGCACCCACCACTGATATGGAATCCCTATTTTTAACGTTATAAGCCTTCATACTTTCCGCTAAGGCATTAAAGGGCTCACAGGTACTAGTACAAAGTATCCCAAGCACAGCTGCTAAGAATGATTTGGGTCCCCCTGTGGCACAGCGGTATGTTTGCGGACTTACAACGCTAGAATCCGGGTTTCGATACCCATGGTGGGCAGAGCACAGATAGCCCATTGTGTAGCTTTGTGCTTAATTACAAACAAACAAGAATGATTTGGAAAACGAAAATGCGCCCATGTGCCTGAAATGTACAATTCGTCTATGAACGTCATTAGCGTAAGCATGAATCCTCCACATAAATGACAGGTAGCTCATCGGAGCTGTGACGTAGCCTTCTTACAGGGATACAAAACATAACAAGATTTTATACAATTTGAAATTATATTCGAAATTAAATGTGTAAATTACTCCATATCAATACACGAAAATTAAAGTTTTCTCGTGACATGTCAATTTCTTATACAAATGTATGATTTTTGCGCTTTACTTGTCCAAGAACCTGAAAAAAATAACTACTTACTTATTTGAAAATATAGGACACCTGGCATCCTTCTTCTGAGCTAAATCACAAAAATAATCTGTCGCAAACACATACAAAACAAAACAACAATTCCTGTATTGTAGTTTTCCGACTGCATCTGAAAAAAGTGTCTTTAATTCAATCACAACCGCATATGACCAGCACAAACCGTACAAAGTATATAGTAACAACTTATCTGACACCATATGTCAGTTTGAGGATAGATGAACAAACACGGTTCTGAAAAACACCTTAAACAGGCTTCAATACTGAATCTTAAATTTTACAGCACTTTGGAACTTTTAAAACAAAAACAAGTCTCACCTCTAAGAGTCTTCATATGAGCCACTGCCATACGAAGAATTGTTAACTTGTCAGGTTTTCGCGCAAGAGCGCTGCATGTCGGCACCATGTCCGAGAGCTCCGTGATGTAGGCGGTCATTTTGTTCCTCCGACGTCTCTCTATCTCACTGTGGTTTTCTCTGCAAATGAACCAAACAAAAGAAATATATAATGTGTACTGTTAAAACAAGTTTGTTTTAAATTTCGCGAGGACTATCTATTAGACTAGAGGAAAGGCGTTAGTCAACAACACCCATTGCCAAATCTTGGGCTACTCTTTATCAGCAAATAGTGGGATTGACCGTCATATTATAATGCCTTCAAGGCTGAAAGAGCAAGCATGTTCGGGGATGGAATCCGAACCCGTGATTCTGAATTGCGAGTCGAGAGCCCTAGCCACAAGGCTATGCAAGGCCTAAAACATCTGAGGAAACATGTTTGATTTAACATGCCATCAGGGCGGCTTTAGGTATTCTGCTTGTTGTAAATAAAAAATATAATTTAAGGCGAATGTTACAAAATTATGCAATTATTCACAGTTAAAGTCACTAAAATGTTCTAAACTATTAACATTGATTGCTCAATTAATACTTTTTAAGAGTATGTATTTAATAACAAAATGTGCATGACGGCATAACATGTACCTAATCAGAATATTACGAAACACAGCTATATAGAAAACTAAACAACATGACAGACACCCGATTTCACTGCCATATTTTAATATTGTATACTTTCAATGAAAATACTTGTTTTCTATCAACTTTCCTTACTAGGACTAGTTTTTTTTCTAATATCTAGTTCAGTTGCTAAAGTCTTCAGCTAAAAATATATCATTTATTTTACTTTATTTTGATTACTTGGTGCTAAAACTATTTCCAATGCTGAAGGTGGATTAAGTTTATATAACCGACTTTGTGCAAGAACTATTTCACTTCACAACACAACAAACAACAAATCTAGAATTGTCATGGTATATATGATCTGTACAAGAGGAAGACTGAAAGTTACTCAACACATGAAATAATTATAAAAAAAAATTCATTGAAAATTAAAATAATACTGTTGCTTATCTGCTTGTTTGTTAATTTCCCGTATAAATTCTTTCCGAGAAACTTCAGCGATACAAGTCCTTTCTTAATTGAAACTAGTTTATTCTTTCTCGATACAACTTTTGCAATCTCGATAACAAAACACACACTACCGTCACTACCGCTCGCTTGACTCAATTAACTGTTTCTATACCTATCTATCTGCAATTATCTCCGCTTTATTTGCCGGGCTTATATAAAAAAAGAGGGCGCCTAGAATAGACTAGAGTTGCCAGGAAAAGTCAAGATCCTTCGAGAATCTCATGACGTGTTGCCACCGTCACGTGACTTCCGCTGTCGTAACACTGCCCCTTCCTTAGTATTGTTCATCCCGAACAATAGCCACTCACATTAAACCAATAGATAATTAACAATAACCTAATTAAATGTGGGGTTCATTTGCTCCATCAGGAAATGTCGTATTATCGGCAACAGTCACATCAGTGGTAGTAAACTTCATCAAGGGCTTCATTGTTTCCCTTCTCAAAACCGGGTAGAGTTTTTTCTTCGACAATGGCTTTTTCAGGTG
>NW_013666471.1:76667-78398 GCF_000517525.1 Limulus polyphemus
GATCCACTATGTCATATGGGCCTTCCCATGGAGAAGACAACTTAGGAGACTTCCCTTTGGTCTTCCTGGGATTATACAACCACACCTTGTCTCCTGGTACAAAGCTGACTTCCGTAGATCTCTTATCATAAACATAGCTTCATGGAATTAGCAGACGTTTTCAAGTTTGAACGCACTTGATGGTGAATATCATCCATCCTTTCAGATAACACTTTCACGAACTTTGACACATTTTCAGGCAACTCTTCATAAGACACCTTCTCCCAGGAAGGGCGCAAAACAATTGCTTTTAGAAAATCAATTATTGGCTTCAAATCTTGGTCTTTCTCCAGTTCTGCTTTGATATCTATACCTGATTCCACTTCACCATCATCAACTTCTTCAGTCACTTTGACTTCAGCTTGATGACACCTGGTTAGCTCAACCTGTCTTTTGCAGCAATGTCTGCAGTCATTTTTGCAGGGTCTTCAGCCCAGTCCATCGGCATTTCCATGAGATTTTCCTTCTCTGTATTCAATATCATAATTATACTGGTCTATCTTTCCGATCCAATGTGCCAGTTGTCCCTTTGGGTTCTTTAATGATCTTAACCAGCGTAATGCAGCATGGTCTGTCCTGATGTTAAACCTAGCCCCATAGAGTTAAGGATGGAAATATGTCAGACTCTTTACTATAGCAAGGAGTTCCCTTTGTGTTACACAGTAGTTCCTCTCTGGTCTACTCAGGACCCCACTGAACTAGGCCACCACATGTTCGTTTTCACCCACTTTCTGAGACAACACTCCTCCAATTCCGACATTACTAGCATCACAAGCCAGTATGCATGGCAGTGAGGGATTTTGATGTTTTAAAAGTGGAGCTGAGGCCAATTTTCTTTCAATGTCTTGAAAGCATGCTGGCAAGAAACTGTCCATTCGAACTTCTGGCTTTTTTTTTTGTTAAATCATGTAATGGAGCAGCTATAGTTGCAAAGTCCTTCACAAACTTCCGGTAATAGATATAGAGTTCTTATAAACTTTTTAACTCTCCCACATTATCTGGTGTTGGCCAATCACGCACTGCTTTCACCTTGTCAGGATCAGTTTGCACACCATGCTCACTTATAATGTGGCCCAAGTAAAGCACTTCTTTCTGGAACAAGTGGCATTTCAAACGCTTGAATACTTCTTCTAGCTGAAACATTTCCTCGTCAAACGTTGTTGCAAACACGATGACATCATCCACGTACAGTAGGGCTATCCTCCATTGTAGGCCTTCCAGTACTCTTTCCATCAGTCTCTCAAATGTTGCTGGAGCATTACTAAGTCCGAATGGCATCACACAGTATTGCCAGAGATCCTGGCCGTAATTAAATGCAGCCGTAGGTTTATCTGTTTTAGCCATTTTCACTTGATGGAAACCCGACTTTAAGTCTAGAGTTGAAAACCACCTGACTCCACTTAGGGCATCGAGAGTATCACCAATTCTTGGCAATGGGTATGAGTCCTTTTCAGTTATACTGTTAAGAGTCCTGAAGTCCACACAGCAACATTGGGTCCCATCCTTCTTCTGGACTAACACGACGGGAGCTGACCAGGAACTATCTGATTTCTCGACAATCCCTTCCTTAATTAGGCCATCCATGACTTTCTCCATCTCTTGTCGCTTTGCCGGAGCTATTCTCCTCGGAGGGATCTTTATTGGATGGTGATTGCCTGTGTTTATTCTGTGCTCTACAAGGTCTGTGCAGCC
>NW_013666471.1:79372-90594 GCF_000517525.1 Limulus polyphemus
ACGGATTCTCGTCCTAAACCTAGCCCTGTAGACTTCCGACTGATTTTGGGTTCCATACCTGAGTTCTAGAGCAACTATCAGTGCTCTATAGTTGTGCCTATCATCTGCTGACAACTGTCCAAGTATTTCCAGTGGTAGTCCCTTCAGGCTCGTTGCCAAGTACACTGCTTTCTGCTCTTCTGTCCATCCATTCATTTCTGCCAGGAGCTCAAATTGTTCTCCATATGCTTCCCACGGTGCCTTCCCTTCGAATTCCTGTGGCTTCCTTTGTACTAGATCACCCATATTGCTGACACTCATGTCTGGAATGTGACTTCTGACAGGACTGAAGATGTCTGCATTAGGGTTTTCTTGCCACTGCTGTTGTCTCTCTTCTTGTTTCTTTTCTTTTTCCTCCAACAACTGCTGTAATCTCTCTTCTCATTTATTTTCTCGTTCTTCATGTTTCTTTTGCTGTTCTTGTATTACTGCCATCAAATCTGCTAAGCTGTAGTTTGATTTGCCACCTCTCGTTTCCATCATCTTTTTTTTTATCGTCCCACTCTCTGACACCAATTTGTTTCGTATCTGCTTGTTTGTTAATTTCCCATAGAAATTCTTTCCGAGAAAATTCAGCGATACAAGTCCTTTCTTAATTAAAACTAGTTTATTCTTTCTCTATACAACATTGCAATACACATAATTTCACAGTCAATACGTTTGCAATCTCGAGAACAAAACACACAATTTATATTACCATCACTACCGCTCGCCTGACTCAATTAACTGTCTCTATACCTATCTATCTGCAATTATCTCCGCTTTATTTGCCGGGCTTATATAGAACAAAAAAGAGGACGACTAGAACAGACTAGAGTTGCCAGGAAAAGTCAAGATCCTTCGAGAATATCATGACGTGTTACCAGCGTCATGTGACTTCCACTGTCGTAACAATAAGAATGAAGTAAACAAACAGAACAGAGAAATTCACATCCAAATAACTGTTTATTTAAGAGAAAGGATTCAAAATGGGCTATCTTCGCAGGGCCCACCATAGGGGCCGAACTCTATAGTGTTCCTAATGCAAATAAATGAATAGTAGGCCTAATATTAATGCCTTATGACAAGTATAATTATACTCATGATTCGCCAGCCTGTAAATGGTGTTCACAACAAACTATAGCAATTGTAGTTGTAACAAATGGCTTATATCAGCGTTTCTCAATTTGGGGTCCGCAAGAGTACTCCACTGGATCAGCGATTCACGTCCGAAATTTCACAAAATTATTTTAAAAAATATGATTTATAGAATAAAAAATATATTTCGTAAAATTAAATTTATATTAATTAAATCATATTTGGAATACAGCTTTTGATATACATGGAAGCTTTTTCTTTTTTTTTTAAACAAAAACATCAGTAGGTTTAGGAGTCCGCGAAAATATTTCAAATTAAAAGGGGTTCTCGGGTTACTAAAGTTTGAAAACCGCTGGCTACAACCACTACTGTATTTGTTGTACCCCAGCTAGCCTGAAAAGATCTGGATTGACCGAAACGCGTTTTCGGCAATAGATATGGCGAATATAGTGTGGTTGAAATACAGTTATTATATACTCTTCTAATTCATGAAAATTTCTAAGGGACTAAATAAAGAACGCAGTGCTTAAAAATATAATAGGCCTAATATTAATGCCTTATGACAAATATAATTACAATCATGCTTCGCCAGCTTGTAAAAGGCGTTTACTCCATACCGACTGTTGCCCTAATAAAGAGTTGTATTAGTATGTGACTTTACCCTTTTAACTGGGTGATTTGAAATTAAAACGTTTAATATTCAAAACCTTCGTACAAGCTACTGTAGAGAACGTGCTGACGAGAAATAAATGTTAACTTTGGTAACTGATTAGCAATCATAATAAAGATCGTGGGATGAACAGTAACTGATACTGCCGCTCAGTATATATATATACATACATATACTAGCTGGAGTACCTGTCCCTATGTAAATTCATGATTCACGAAAGGTTATCTTAGGGCATGAAAAGTTGCTTCCCTTATATGTAATTGTAAAAAACGCACATGAAAACTGCAAGTACAGTTTATTTAAGAGAACGGATTCAAAATGGGCTATCTGCGCAGGGCCCACCATAGGGGCCGAACTCTATAGTGTTCCTAATGAAAATAAATGAATAGTAAGCCTAATATTAATGCCTTATGACAAGTATAATTATACTCATGATTCGCCAGCCTGTAAATGGTGTTCACAACAAACTATAGCAATTGTTGTTGTAACAAATGGCTTATATCAGCGTTTCATGAAAATTCCTAAGGGACTAAATAAAGAACGCAGTGCCTAAATATATAATAGGCCTAATATTAATGCCTTATGACAAAAATAATTACAATCATGCTTCGCCAGCTTATAAAAGGCGTTTACTCCATACCGACTGCGATAACAACAAAATTAATCGCTCTATCAGTTTAAATAAACCTAACTAAACTATATTCCACCAGAAGCCTCTTAGATTTTCTTATAAGTCTTTAGTTATAATCATAAAGATCTGATCCTGTGTTAATCAGTTTAAATAAACCTAACTAATCTATATTCCACCAGAAGCCTCTTAGATTTTCTTATAAGTCTTTAGTTATAATCATAAAGATCTGATCCTGTGTTAATCAGTTTAAATAAACCTAACTAATATATATTCCACCAGAAGCCTCTTAGATTTATGTGTAACAATTTATTATAGTAACGGTTCGGGAGAACATAATGCCCTACTAAGATATTCGCTTCCGTTTGGAAACGTTATCTCCAAACTACTCATAAACGGATGACGCTCGTTACAAAAGTACCAAAATTAAGCGCTCTATATTTTTAACTGGGATGCAAACTTTCCAAGCAATATTTCAGCAATTCGCATCAACACAACACTGCAACGTGCGGTGTTATTTCACGCAGTAAACACGAGACCTTAGAAATCAGATTCACCAAAACTGTCGATGAAAAAGCAGACTACATATTCCTAATTTCAGATTACAGGTTTTATGAGCATTTCTTCTTATAACATCACTTATGTCATTTGTTCCGTATTACGACTATTTGTTATTTTCCCTTAAGAGATAAAGGGAAAGATGCCGTACGCAGGGAGTGCTTGCTCTTGTAGACAGCTGAGGAAACATTTTGTCAAGAAACACACTTTAAGTTGTGGTGTTAAAACCAAAAGCTGGCAAAGCAAGAGGAAAACATAAGGTTCTACCACTTGGAGCCCAAATCACGATATACTGCCATATTTCCTTCCACATTCCTTTTATGCCTAATGATTTCCATTGCTTCGCCAGTTTTTGGCGTTTAACACCGCAACAATATTTTTTACTGCATACTCGAACTGTGAATTATGGCAGATAGACAAAAGTCTGAAACAGTGGACGAATTTTGAAAAATAATGTGAAATTAAGAAAATCTGCATTCAAACATTTTTAACATACATATTAGACTTAAAGTTTCCTCAAGCTATAACGAGTTGGGATTGAGTTATTTCATTATGGTTAACCAACCAAAGTACTCCACTGAATAGAAACCACATTCCATGAGGTCTTCTTTATGTGGTAACTCTACACTACCGACGTTGTATTCCCGAACATTACATTAATTAACATTTAACCACTGTAATTATAAAATATTAACAGTAACCCCAACACAATTATGTCTTTCTTACTGCATTATTAATTGATTAAAACTTACATAAGATAGTTTTTATTCAATGGGTGCTTGAGTATTTATATAACAGAACTTCAAAAACCAACAAAAAAACAACATAAAATACTATTAAGTTAATAGTAGTTAATGAGGTGAATTTTATAAATAAAAGTACGAAATAAAGAAAAATAAATTGGTAATATTTCAATGTTTTATTAAATAAAAACAACTTGACGCAACCTTAAGTTAATGGAAGATATACGGTAGATATATAGACGAAATGATTTGTTGCGCTATTTAAGCAATTCTTTGCAGCTATGGGAGTAAAATGTTTGTTTGTTTGTTATGGATTTCGCGCAAAGCTACACGGGGGCTATCTGCGCTTGCCGTCCCTAATTTAGCAGTGTAAGATTAGAGGGAAGGCAGCTAGTCATCACCACCCACCGCCAACTCTTGGGCTACTCTTTTACCAACGAGTAGTGGGATTGACCATCATATAATAACGCCCCCACGGCTAAAAGGGCAAGCATGTTTGGTGGGACGGGGGATTCGAACCCGCGACCCACAAAGCGCGAGTCGAGCGCCCTAACCACCTGGCCATGCCAGGCCGTCCGGGAGTCAAATGAAAAAGAAGCAAATTACATTGGAATTTATTACAAGTAATTATACTACAGAGTTACTGGCTGCTTTTGACAATTTCGATAATGCCATAAGGTCATGGAGGAGCGTCACAGTGTCCTTTTTTGTATAGGAATCAAGACATACGGTAGACAAAAAAATAAATAAATAAAAATAATGATAAATAAAAACAACAACAACAATCTACAAAACACACTGTGTGTTATCAACAGAAATGATAGCTAAACGATTTTCCACCTTCTGCAGCTCGGAGTGTGGTAATCCAAACTAATACATATTTTCAGTGGACGTGCTCTACTGGACTCTTACTTCACATACCGAATTTCAGAGCAATCCATTAAGAAATATCTAAGATATAACATATCCAATTTTGATTGAGTTTCTTCCTTTTTCTTCTTCTCGCCAAAAGTATGGAAACTTTATTTGATAGAAAAACATACTTAACTTATGTATTATTTTCAAATTTGGTACACTGACAGATCTTTACAATTAAAGTAAATATAAGCCACATGTGCAAAGTTATTCAACGAAAATTTTTGCGCACGCCTACGCAAAAAGTCATGTGAGCTATCAGCCTAACATTATTACAACAGTTTCACCTAAGAGTAAACGTTGACCGTTTTCAGTTTTTTGTCATTCGGAGACGGCTGATTTAGAGCAGCAAAACTATAAGGTGAAAGGACATGCAGATACATAAGTATTGGTTAGACCAAGCAAACTAGATTATCAGTTTCTAGCTCAAGTTTTCAAATAAATAATATGGGTGGACGGTTATTATTCATTGCCAACTTTTCAGCACGAATTAGTTAAATTTTATGAAATTCTGCTATTAAGCATTTAGCGCAAAAAATGATGCTTGATACAGCTATGCCGATTGCATGGGGGTGATGACAAGAAACTGTTAATCTAGATTCTATGGCGTTAATATAAAGGAAGATATTAACACTGTTTTAGAGAGGTAAAACTACTACAATATAGTTTAAAAAATCTGGTTGGTTCTGTAAAAGTCTGTCCCGAGTGATAGGGTTGTGATACAAAAGCTAATGTTGGTTACTATCAAGTGTCACTTTCGTATTCGGTGTGATTTGTTTGTGTGTATTGACAAAAGGTCATGATATCAAATCAAAAAACACCTTAAGCGTGAAAAAAGTGCGACCAAAAAAAGATACAGTATGCGATTTAATGGAATGAAATCAAAATTGGCGACCAAACTGGTAGCTAAACTTATACTATTGATAAGACTTTTACAGCAAATATTCATTTATTATTTAGTTAGGCCGCGTTTTTTATTTTACCCACCATCATGACCAAAGTTGAACAAAAAAGTGCAGCCTGGCTAACTAATGAATGAATATTTGTTGCAAAAAGTCTTACCAACGCTATAAGTGTAGCTACCATTTTGGTCGCCAATTTTGATTTCATTCCTTTAAGTCGCATGTTGAATCCTTTTTTGCCCGCACCTTTTTTCACATCTAAGGTGTTTTCGATTTGATCATCTATAAAGAAAAATACAATAATATTACTCATGTGTTAAAATGTTTTTGAAATACCAGCTTTAGTTTTAAGCAAGTTTATATATATATATACTGTCCAAAGTGTTTGGGATGTAAAGCGCATGCGCATGTACATTTACTATATCCCATAATTTAGACAATTGTGAATCCTAAAATATGTTTTTTGAATTTCTGGATATAATGTTGCAAAAAGACACTGAATTGAAATACTGTCGAGAATCTATAAAAAATAAGCAGTTCATTAGCAAATACACACGTTCTAAATGTTTAACTTCAGTAAAGTACTGTTTAAAATAAATATTAAAATATCATAACATATTCCCCTTTGTGACTACGAATACAGAGAGTGATATATTTATTGTGACGGATTTGTTATTATATATTTATTTTAAGATCGACTTATGTTTATATGAAATTTATATTTAGAAACATACATAGCTTACACTGTTAAGTATGTATTGTGAAACTCCCGCCTATTCGCTAAAGTTGTAGAAGATTCTCGAGTGTAAGAATAAACAATATACGTGTGTACGTAAACTAGTGTTAGCGTCAGTATTGTTACGTAAAAGTGAAATTTCGAGAAACTCTCCACACGCCTATAAATATAACAACGCGCCGTGCCTAAAGAGAGTATCTGTTATTAATTTTGCTATAGTCAGTGTGCTATAAACTTCGGAAGCTACAACTGTGATTTTGATAACGCTTATCAATCGGAAAACTTAGGATATTTGACCAGGAACCTTTACAAAATTCGAACGTTATAAATCGTTTAACTTCAGTGGATTCTCATCGAACATTAGTATTTTTACAAAAACATTACCTAACATCATCGGTGAAACTCGACATGTAATCAACGTATGATCAGCGAGAACTATAGGGCTAGCTAGCTCCCTATTAAGTGAATTATACTCACGTCAACTCGTAATTAACTCGCTCATCGTGAACCCTCGATAAGATATCGAAGAAGTTCCAGACTAGAAAGAATACTTTATATTGCTTGTAAGTTTGTGAAAACACAAGGTTTCCTTTTTTTAACACAAATACGTTTAATACACACACAACAATACAATACAACTTACAATAACAGTTATTACAAACAATGATTTATAAACAAAAGCTGTTATCGTAAATTGTAGTATTGGTTGTGTATTAAAATATATTTGTATTAGAAAAGAAAAATTGTGTGTATCAATTTTGTTGGTAAATATCATAAATTGGATATATATTGGCATTTATTTAACAACTAAATTTACATTTCAATTTAATTCAGTTTTAGGCTATTTGAAATTGTAATATGTAACATAAGGAATCTTTAACTTTCTCTAGCCTTTGTAAACACACACACCCTATATGGATTACACAGCTCTTAAATATAGAACTACATCTCAAAATCCCTTTAAACAAAGATTACAATTTTGTCATAGACACATAATAAAATAAAATATCCTTTAGCAACGGAACTTAGCTTTATTGAAATAAATAAAACATAAAAACATTATATGTTTAACTACACAATAGAAAATCCCTTAAAATCGATTATAACTTCACTTATTATACACATTTAACCCTTTCAATCATACAATAAACATAGAACCCAACACTTTAACAACCAAATACATATAACACAATAATGCAAAGATTGTCAACTGAATTTGATATGGAACGTAGTCATTTCACAAAGAACAAACTGGAATCACACCAAATATAGCTCAGAAAAATGAACTTTCTACATTTGGAAGTTCAATAATGTGAAATAGAAAAGAAGCACAAGAAATCCCTAGAAATAATACACATACAACAATCATATTTAAAAAGTATACAATGGTTGACTAAATGCAAAAAAAAAATAATAATGAATAAATACAATAATTAAAATTGAAATGCAGAGCTACCTAATTAATATACAATACTTTAAAATTAAATCAAAATATACAGAAATATACAGTTACCCAGAGTTGGCTCAATGTTATGCTCCCCACTCACTTTAACCCCACCATAGGTCCTCAAAGGTATTCATGGTCTTATGGTTGGCCGCAATGAAGACCCACAAAGTATTCTGAGCTTTCACTAGAACCGTCTTAATATACATCAGCTTGGCTCACAAGCAGGAAACTTCCTCCTTGAGCTGCAATGGAAACATAGGTCTTTGCTGCAGCTGATACTTAATAGACGAGGGCCCAAGCGTCTGTATACATAGAAGCCATTTCCCTGCAGTGTCATTTGTAGAGAGGGGTCTTCTCTAACATGAGCCAGTTAGTTATTACTGTAGGTGGCTTCATCAGGAGATCCACCTTTGGTTTTCTCAGTAGCTAGTTGTGCAAACTCTTTGCTGTTGGTGCCTCAGTGGCTGCTGAGGTAGAGACCTCCCACCTTATCCCCTAGTAGAGATGGTGGTTACTCCTGGTGTAGATGTTTATGTTCCTTCATTGATCACACACAATAGCTGGCTCATGTGCTAGTGTGGTCACGATGGTGGTGTTGGACTTACCAGCCAGAACCTCAGTGACGCTGCTATCATCTAGAAATCTGTCCAACCCTACCTTCCCAGAGTCTGGTCGACTTCTGAGAGAAGCTAAACATCAGAAAGGTTTTCTGGGTTTCAGAATACAGCTCCTCAAGGGTGAGAATACATATTACAGGAAATCTTATGAGTAAGCCACATTTCTTCCTCAATGACACTGGCCTGGCATTAGGTGGTGTCAGAAGGGGTAGCATAGTTGGCTGCTTGCTATTTGGTGGCTAATCTCCTTGTCAGTTGATGATGGGGTGGTACATCTATTTAAGGCTTGAACTTCCTGGGACCTAAATCTGCCAACAGAAGCTGCTCAGCCCCAGGAGATGTCAAGTTCAAGAATGGGCATGAAGAGTTTTCCTATGTCTAAGGTATCAGCCAGCAGTGCATCTCAGTTTCATGGACTCTGCCACAGTAAATGCTAACCTTGCTCTAGGAATCTGTAGATCGGCTGCATAGTCCACTCCTTTACTATGGGAGTAGTCCTGGGCTTACTGGTCATCATCACCCAAATTGTCCATCATAGAGCATAATAACGTTCTTGGGAATCAGCAACAAAACAGAATCACCATTGGCTGGTTGAATAAAGAGACAACAAGAGTGGTCAAGAATTCAATCTTGAACAGCAAGAGTCTGATTTGAAAATTAATTCATATTGGTCAAAAATGCAGTTAGATATTTAGGTTGAAAAAGGTCATAGCTACGTGATTAAAACCATGATCTACTCTAAGAATCTGTAGTTATATGGTCCTAACATTATACAGTCTTCACCAAAATGTCTGCATACTGCCCTATAAAGTTGTTATTGTCTACATGCATGGAGTAGCTATTGAGTAAATGCCCGAGTAGTAACATAAAAGGAAGCATTGATGGAAAAAAACATGTACGAGTTGTTATTCTGCTCTGTATAAGTTGTTTTGAGAGATTTTCGTCAAAACACATATACACACCTGTTTTGTATAAAAGGGTGTGCTCTTGGCAGAATCTTTTTCGAAACACATCAAAGCTTTGTTTAGGCAATTTCTCTGTTCTTGGTGTAGAGTCATGCCTCACCACGTTCCTGAAGTTATAGGGCGTTAAATTTTTCAATTGTCCAGAAATGGCATGAAGCAGGAGGACATTGCCAAAACAGTAGGACACCCACAGTGTACTGTATGCAGAATCCCGAAACGTATTGGTCAACAGGAAACATTGTTCCAGGAAAGTCTACTGGTAGACGCCGAAACACTACTCACAAAGATGACTATGTTTTGACCAGGTTAACACATTAAGGTCGAAAGAAGTCTTACAACACCTTAAGACGAGAATGGCATGAACATATTTATTCTAGTGTATCCAGAAGAGCAATGAATAGGAAACTGACCAAACAAGGTTATTTTGCTAGAAGGGCTATCTGCAAACCAATATTAACCAGAATTCACTGCCGTCGCTGTGCTACTTGGGCAAAACAGCATGCTAAATTACAGTTAGGATACTGGCAACGTGTCATCTTTTCAGACGTGTCCTGTTTCTGACTTGTTAAAGCTGGTGGTAGGATTCGTGTTTGTTGTTTGTCTAGAGAACAGATGAGAGAAGACTGTCTTTTCCACAGAAAGCATACTGGAGGTAGGGCAGTACATGTTTGGACAGCTGTTCATCATGGTGGAAAACTGCTCTTCATATCTAACCAGAAAAATGTCAATGGCACCTCATGCGAGCATAATATGGAGACGATAATTCTGTTATATGCTGGAGAAAGGTTTAGCAATAACTTTGTGTTCCAAGATGAGAATACCACTGCCCAAAATACATGTTTTGTACAGGATTATCTTGACCAGGAAAACATTACAAGATTACCATGGCCAGCAAAGTCTCCAAATTGCAATCCCATTGAGAACTGTTGAGCAGAAATAAGCTGTAAAATTGCTAACCACGACCCTAAACCAGCTACTGTAGCTGAATTGTAGCGCCTTCTAGTGACAAGTTGGGGTGAAATTACGGTGGATTACATCAATAAAATCAGCGACAGCATGCCACGTTACCTTGTGGAGATTATTAAAGTACAAGGAGGACCAACCAAGTACTGAACTGATATAAGGTTATAGGAGATATTTATAATAATCTGATGATATATTTTGTCATTATATATGTTTTGGTAAGGTTTATTGTGATACGTGAATTGCTGAATTACAAATATTTATACAGATGTCTTATAAAAGTGTTTGCTGTTCTAATAAATCGTTCATGATGTCCATAGGACCTATCTCATTATACAAGTTACATATGTGAATGTTTAATATAACATTCATTTCTGAGTTTGGTAACACTAAGTGTTTTTGTATTCAATCTTCATAATAATGATAATATTTTATATCATATCGTGGCCTAGACTGAAGGTCTGGTGATGACAAGGAAAATACTGATAAAAGTAGTAGTAATAGCCATACGACAGATCAGAAGAGCAACAAAAAGGACTACAACATCAATGGAACAGTGACGAAAGGTCCCATAAATTAATTTCAAAATCAAAAAGAGATAACCAATTAGTGTGTGTATCCATTGCTGGTAAGGTTGCGGTCACACCGAAATCCTCTATTTTTTAACTACTCATAACTTCTGATTGAAATATTATTACCATATGAATTGTATATTTGGATACAGCTGTTTTCGAACTTTACAATGGTGAATGCAACACCCCCAAAAAAACAATTACTGGAATTTTTTATTCCTTGCTGTATCGCCCCAAAATACTACTTTACCTCTAGATGAGAGAGAGATCATGTTTTAAGTATAAATACTGTATAGAGGGCATTATCAACATATTATTTTATTTTACAATAACTTGTTTGTTTGTTTTTGAATTTCGCGCAAAGCTACACAAGGGCTATCTGCGCTAGCC
>NW_013666471.1:91405-96707 GCF_000517525.1 Limulus polyphemus
ATCATAAACTGACTATATATCGGCTTTTACTTAACTGCTAAATCCAAAGTACAATTTAACTACTAAATTTGAAATATCAGTTAGCTTGGTTTTAGACCTTTCGAAATTGTAATACGTAACATTATGAAACTCTAATTTTTCATGTATTTTTTTCTTATATAAAATTGTCAAATAATTGATGCTTTATACGTCTATTATGTCCTGCATGGTTTCCGCAGCGCTCCCATTAATGATTTAATCATACATGGCCGAGTTATTCGTTGTTGGTAACCCAACTTTAAAATCAAGCTTAAATGACTGAAAATGTGAAAGGTCAAGGGGAGGGAGGGGGGTCCAGTCTTCCAAAGTTCCTTAGCTGTGGACTTAACACCACAAAATTGTAATTCGTACACATTTTTGCCAATACATTGCTTTTACCAATCTGTCTGTCTAAACAGAACAAAAAGGAATTCTCAATAGCCGCGGCACTTGAAATTCTTTTAGGCAGGCTTAGGGTAAATTAATCTATGAGACATTGAGCGTGGTGAAATGCATCAATCGAAAGGATTTGACCTTCTGAGTCCAAAGCTGTAATTACATCTCAAATCGGTCAAGAGATGACGAAGATATGAGCTAAAGTTTGTACTTGAAAATAACAGAACCATTCTATGAGCCACTACGCCACGGCTAAAAATTGCAATATTTTGAAGGAGCAAATTACAATCAAGTGACAAGATTACATAAAAATACCGCTACTGACCTTGATCTTTGAAACTTAATCTTAATGTTTCGGATTTTCGCACAAACCTTCTACAGAAGGAAGGCAACAAGTGAATAGCACCCATCGCCAACTTTTAGGCTACTCTTACTTGAACGAAGTGTGGGATTTGACCATTACTTTCATAAAACAACACCTCCAAAGTTTAGAGCACCTCTTTTTGTCAACAGGACACGAATCATAAGTTCTGGAAACAATTCAAATACTCCAACCCCTAATATCACCGGGACCAGTCTCTTCTTTACACCAGTACGGTTTTCGAATGTCTAATACGAAAAGAGAAATGCAGATTTTCCTAATGTTATGACTAAACGATATCGGTACAAATTTATGATTTCAGTATTTGACTTGCAACATCTGACATCATTTTTTTGTGCTATCATGTTTATAAACACCCCCTCACCCACCCAAACAGAGAGAGAGACAGAGATGAATGATCTGTTTGTTTGTTTGCATATTGTTGGGTAAAAACCTGCACAAAGGGCTATCTATGCTTTGCTTACCGCAAACATCGAATCTGAATTTAAGTGGTGTAAGATCTCATGTTTACTGCTCATCCACCTGTTATTTGGGGGATGGGGCAGATTGTTAATTATGTCATTTTGACATTCTCGCCGAATTTTACACGTATAAAGTTAAAAAAGAGTAAAACATTATTATTTTACGAAAAAAAATAATTAACGTCTTATTTTGGACGATATAGCATATGCAAGGTAATCTAGGCTTATTGTACTTATGTACTTGATTACAGGCAATTTATAAGGATATCGTGTTTTCTTAATAACCATCAGAAAGACTGGGTGTAACAAGGAAAGGTGCTGATCTCAACGCTTTTCATCTCAATAACTTCAGGATCGTACTGAGCGTTTCTGGATAAAAGAAGTCTCCCCTGTAATAACGCAAGACATTGAACAACAATTCCTTTTGATCGCATTTCGGAGACTATGTATCTCGAGACAGTTCGTACGCGATAATTGTGCGAGAGATTCTTTTCGGAACCGACAATAATTCTTGATGAAGCACGTTCCAATACAATAACTTTTTCAAGAACATACACTTGGATATATATGTAGAAATGATGAGGTTTCTTACAAAGCGTGGGTTGTCGAGCTATCGTAACCGAAGCTTTCGTTTACTGGAGTGCACGACTTTCTGGATAATACAAGTAATATCAATCAATAAGCAGAATGAATTCATGTTTTACAACATCATCAAGTAAAATTTTGTCAAATCATACGAGTCACTTTACACACCGCTGAACTATTCAGGCAACAGATGCAAAATACAAGATATGCTTATTTTGGACATGTGTGAAATGGTTCATACGAACAC
This sequence comes from Limulus polyphemus, assembly GCF_000517525.1. Lineage (NCBI taxonomy): Eukaryota > Metazoa > Arthropoda > Merostomata > Xiphosura > Limulidae > Limulus > Limulus polyphemus. The sequence goes on from NW_013666471.1 coordinate 93,495, forward strand.
AATCTAACGATATATTTCTGTCTAATTGCCTGTGCCCAGCATGGCCAGGTGGCTAGGGAGTTCTACTCGCAATCTGCGGGTTCGAGTCCCCGTCACACCAAACATGCTCGTCTTTTCAGCTGTGGGGGCGTTATAATGTGACAGTCTATTCAACTATTCGTTGGTAAAACAGTAGTCCAAGAGTTGGCGATGACTAGCTGCCTTCCCTCTAGTATTACACTGCTAAATTAGGGACGACTAGCGCAGATAGCCCTCGTGTAGCTTTGCGCGAAATTCAAAAACAAACAAAGAAGCTAATTACCTGTACTTTTTTGAACTCCACCTACTGAAGATATTATAAACTAAAAGATCTCTAGCTGAAAAAGGTTACGCTGAGATTTTTTTTTTCAATCCCTGATCATATTCGAAGGATGCAGATCTTTCGTAAAAGCAAATCACGGTAAATGCTCCCAAATTACTACTGGAATATTCTATAAAACTAATAAGTGTGTGTACTATCGCTATATTTTGTCACTTTGTTCTTAGTTTTGCTGAACTTCATCGTTACACACACACACATACGCTACAACATACCTTCGTCTCATAGAAAACCCATCGCACATTAGTCACAAAAACTACACGAACTAAAGGCGCTAGCACACGTGGCCCGTGCCCCGAATCCCCAGTTGGTGTCTTGAAAAATCAGAACAGAAAACCATGATCGATATCATACTGAAACGTCGAAAATTCTCGCGCCTATGGGCCCGAGCCCCAAGTCTTTTATGCAACTTGCGACGCCGCTAATATGAACATAGTAACTCTTTATTATATTTTACAAATTACATTACAATATACAAAAGTCGATTTGATTTATTTATTAAATAGCGTATAGAAACTTTTACATAGCAATACGAAAGTGTATTTTGTGAACAAAAAAATAAAATAAAATAAATGAATATTAGGGCTTAACCTATATGAACCCTTTAACATCTAAGTTTAAGTTTGTGTTTGTTTATTTGAAATTAAGCACAAAGCTACACAATGGGCTATCTGTGTTCTGCCCACCACGGGTATCGAAATCCGGATTCTAGCGTTGCAAATCCGCAGACATACCGCTGTGCTACTGGGGGGCTGGCCCAACAGTAGATGTACAGATGATAATTGATAATGCACTTAAAGTAATTACAATTAAGGTATACAGTTGATAATTTATTTAACGGCACTTTATACATGACATGGAATTATGGGAAAGTTAATCCCGTAGGTGTTCAAATTGAAACCCGTCGCTGTTTACACAATCCTGTAGTCTGCCTGCCACATGTCTGTACCCTCTCATTTTGTCAACATTCCGCTATTTCCCACTATACACTTTCTTCTTGAGTACTCCCCAGAATTAAACGTCCATATTCAACTGTATACCTACTTTTGGGGCCACTGTATATGTTGATGACTGTTGGACAAGAACAGGATTACTGCTGGTCTAACTTTATATCTTGTAGGTATAATTACTATATACCTAAAACAATAACATGTATATCAATATAATCTAAAAAGTTACACGAGTATGGAACATAAATGTGTCTGTACACACGTGTACGTTTAACTGAACGTACGTGAACGGTATACTAAAGCTTTAACCCAGAGTATTGAAGTCTGTCTCTTGAGGTTTACCAGACCATATCCTGATACCTCCGCGAGTGTTATAAAAATTCACAGGTAGGAAAGCACCAGCAAAACGTAATTATGACATCTCATCTTTCCAGATTAGTTATTCTAGAAAGGTTTATATGTGCGTGTGCGAGTTTTAACAGCCACAATATTATACGTTTTAATGCATTATTGTCGACAATACTATAAGTTGTGCACGACACTAGGTACGTTATACACAAGACGAACAATCGTATAACTGTGTTAACACATGCTGCATGTTTACACAATTGTACCCGCATAAGTGCACCAATAATCGATTTCCATGCATTTCACTTCCAGACACAGAGAGGAAGTCACATGAGAGGGAAGGAAGGAACACCCAGCCCAATGTGCTATAAACCCAGCCCAGTAGCACTTCACCAACATGCAAAGGTAGAAGACACGCTGATATAAATATACATACATGCCCATGATACATACACACACACACACGCTTGACCGACCGGCGTCATGTCTGGCTGCACACATTTGGCTACCTAATGACGTTGTCAATCAAGCCATGATCGCTGGTGTGTGCACACTAAATTAGCCCGAACACAGCGTTCCCTACATGACGATTAAGCACATGCAAGCTTTCCATCAGTCGCGCTTCTTTAGCCGTGGTCTTCCTGTCTGAATGGAAAGGATTCGTGCTGCCTCCTGAACGTTTGCATGATAGATTAGGTAGTTACCTTGGTACGTTCAATATTCGTGCACCAATTCCAGTAGAAAGCACACAAACATTGATGTTTCCCTGCACTGGGTCGAGAGGTATAAATATATATATTCATGGAATAAAGGTACAGCCAGTAAGCAGGCTTTACATAGCAATGAACGCTATCTTCTTATTCGAGAAAGACACGGTTTAGGCATGTATTTATACACAACGGAATCACTAACCAGTTTATAGTTATTACAAGAAATTTGATTAACACAGAGAAAATTACGTACCTCAAAATATCATTAATATGAAAAATAAAGAGCACACAACAAGACGAAGTAACACGTCCAAATATTCATTAATATGATTCATACGATTCAGTATAACCACACCCCACCAACAAAGGCGCGCACAATAGGTGTATTATATTGATCTATATCATTAGCTTGGATATAGAAAAGCCGCTCCTCGTGAGTCCAGTAAATTCTATAAAATCTGCCCAATACTATTAAACAAGACCAGTGTTTTCACGGACATGAAAAGAAAAACAAAAATTCGGTTGTAAACTATTTGTAAATCAACACAAAATTAAGCCTTCACCTAGTTTGTATTGCATGATAATTTCAACGCTGACGAGTATACTCCTCAACTATAGGGGAGTAAACCAGATACTCAATTCCTTTAGCACGTAAATAAATAAAATACATAATTTTTTCTTTGTGCGCAGAGCAAATAACTATACCAAGCGCTCTAATATACAATACAGGAATATATTTATTTTTTTAATAGCAAAGCATGAGAAAATATATTTGAGATGACCAGCCCTTTATATATAGAACCATGAGAATAGTTTTGTTTTGTACTCTAGCTAGTATTGCCAGGTG
>NW_013666471.1:96949-110721 GCF_000517525.1 Limulus polyphemus
AGCGCAGATAGCCCTCGTGTAGCTTTGCGCAAAATTTATAACAAACAAACAAATACTCTAGCTAAAATTAAGATCAGAATTTTTACGCACACATATACACAAATCCCAATATTTGCATAGCTGTCCCTCACTTTGAATTAATATAATAGAAGAAATGCAGCTAGTCAACAGCACCCACCACACGCTCTTAGACTACTCTTAAACATAAGGCCGGGAGTTACCAAGTGTTTAACTTGTTGGACTGTGGATACGATGGTTTATGGTTCGCGTCCCGACGTCGATAAACATTCGCTTTCCGCACTTTATCTGTAGGTGCGTAATAAAAGTCAAATTTCACTATTTGATTAAAGGATCATAATAGCTGGCGGTGGGTGCTTTCGACCAGTTGCCTTCTCTTATTGCCTCATTCAAAATTGGTGACGGATAGCGCCGATAGCCCTTGCGTAATTTTGAGTGAATATCTCAAACAAACCACACCAAACTTGTACAAAAGTAAAATAAGCAGTGATATTTGGACGTCTATCTTAAAGGGCATCACGGCCATAAAATATAAAACTAGTTTTACGGCAACGAAACGTCAGCCATGACCCTTAAGATTCATAATATGAACACTCAAACAACTAGACCATACACGTCCCAGTTCAAATTATAAAAAATATGTTGAAATTTCCAAAATAAAGGTAATTAAGCAATTGTTTTAAGACATATAATTTGTGAGTAATTTCGGGAAAAAAACAAAATTACGGACATTTCTGAGATTTCCCGAACACAGGTCCTGCATATGAATGATGCCCGAGGGCCTTTCAACACACGATATAATGAAGTTTCGCTTCCTCGTTAAGTCATGTAATTTCATAACGTTTTCAATACTAAGTGTAAAATAGAAATGTTGAAATACATCATACTTCCAAATTTTCAGCAGCGTTATGACATTTGAACTTTAAATGCAGCCATCCTCAAATGCACACTATTTTACGTGTAATTATATTACTGTTGACTATGCACAAAATGTTTTCTGTCACATATTTTCCCCATTCCCACAGTTTTGCAATGCGCATCAAACACCTTTCTTATTTTCATCACTAATATATATTCTTAGTGTTTATTATTTAATTTTTCCTATACTGTGTATTATTTATCATGGGGTTTTATTATTAATTGTATAAAGGACAAGTACAAATAAGTCATATACTACGTATTCTAAAAATTTCTAAGTAAATGAATTTTTTATAAATAAAGCTTCCGAAGACATCTGATATCATAAAATGTATATAGGCCGCTGGAGTGACGTCAGTGCGGTATTACCCAATACGACGCTTATCACTTATTCTAATGTTGATTACGTAGCCGCTACAAAGAAGTTAATGAAACACTAGCACCATACAGTATTTATTAAACAGTATGTGGATTCATTTAATTATGTACGACTTACATAGAGACGTTTATGAATCCATAAGTGAGACTGATTTTTTAAATCATTAAAAAACTTAATAAGATGCACATGTGTGAGTGACAGTTTAGTTGTGAGTATTTACTACCCACCTCTGCATACATTTTTTCCCCTTCTTCTTCCACATGAAAGGCTCGCCAATAAAGGTTAAGTATGACGGCGTTGTGTGGGCTCTACTTCAACAGATACCTCTGTAACATACTATGGTACATTTCACCCTTCCCACGTTGTAGTTTTTACCCTAGTGGGGAAATTCCTTATTATATTAATAAACACATTATTTCACCAAACTAAACTTTTTTTTTTAAGGATTAACCTTTTCACCAATTCTAACATAAAAGTTTTTAGTAGCGAACAGTAACCAAACTGCTTGCCATAATAATTTGTGTTGTTTTCGAGCAACAGTTGAGTCAAATAATTTATACGTTGCAGTCCTTTTACGTTTTCCTTTATTTCATCCAACTCTAACGTGAAGGCGGAAGTCGTGCACGTGACAAGCTCTGCGTCTATTTCCGGTTTTAAATGTAAAGAAATACTGTCATATAATCATTATCTAAGTTCGTCTCACTCTAAATTAATTTACAGATCAGCTCTGATTTATGAACTTTATTTCCCTATTGGTCACCTGAAACTGTTGGCAGTATCATCTACTTTACGTTTATACTCATATAACGAATATACCTTAACAAAGGGTCCCTTTTTACTTCTCCAGAAGAATGGCCAATATTCAGAAGTGCTCGACTTTCTGTCTTTTGAACTCTACTTGACTCTTTTGGTGATCCTTTGTGCTAATTATTTTATAATAACATATTTACCCATGAGTTAGTGATCCTTTGTGCTAATTATTTTATAATAACATGTTCACCCATGAGTGGGTGATCTTTTGTGCTAATTATTCTATAGTAACATATTCAACCATGGGTTGGTGATCCTTTGTGCTAATTATTTTGTATTAACATATTCACCCATGGGTGGGTGATCTTTTGTGCTAATTATTTTATAATAACATGTTCACCCATGGGTGGGTGATCTTTTGTGCTAATTATTTTATAGTAACATGTTCACCCATGGGTTGGTTATCCTTTGTGCTAATTATTTTATAATAACATATTTACCCATGGGTTAGTGATCCTTTGTGCTAATTATTTTATAATAACATGTATACCCATGGGTGGGTGATCTTTTGTGCTAATTATTTTATAGTAACATATTCAACACATGGCTTGGTGATCCTTTGTGCTAATTATTTTGTATTAACATATTCAACCATGGGTTGGCGATCCTTTGTGCTAATTATTTTGTATTAACATATTCACCCATGGGATTCCATGAACTCAAATGTTAACACTTTAAATTATAAGGAAACGAATCTTTAAAATACATCTAATAAAGATAGATGCAGTTTTAGCCATATTGCACATAATACAAATCCCATTAGACACATACATGTTGGCTAATACCAGCCAGTAACGTAAGAAGAAGAAAAAAGCGTATCATGTGTCATAACGCTCCAACACACTGATACTGTACTTCAGTCTGATGTTTCATCACACCATGAACCCTACACAATAAAGCTTTTATACTAGCCAGTTTCGGTGTTCTAAATCGACAGATTTTATGTCTTCACTGCTTATAGGAGACTTTGTATAATGGTCCTTTGAATTCATTTTTTAACTTCCGTAGCTCTGCTGGGAATGTACAGAGTGTTCTCCATGTATCTATAGACAAATAACAGTTGAAATGTTATTCTTCCCCACTTGTACCGGAGTTTACCTACAAAGTATACTCACGCACTTACGAAATCATATGACTTTCAAAACACTTTCATCTACGAGTGTTTTTTATACATTGGTAAAAAAAGAAGAAACAAAAACAGAAGTAAATGAAAATGATCTTCTGTTACGCCCCATTTTTCGGGTAAATTCTTTACTTTTCAATAAGAAATGGTCCAGGAAATTCGAAAGTTTGTTATAAGGAAGTTCTTAACCATAAAATATAAGCTGCTGAGCACTGTGTGAAGTTAAAAATAAAAATGAACAAACATGCTTCTCATCGATCCTACTGTTACACCTGGACTTACGAAGTGTTCCTTTTCGCTATAAACTTTCATCCAATCAAGTGATATATTTATTTAATTTCAATGATTTTTCATACGATACTTATTTTTTTTTGTCAGAAAAGTTATTTTTTCAGTCAATAACTGAATTTATCACGGACTACATTTACTTATCCAAGTATGATGCAACTGTTTAATGATTTCCCATTACGGTTTTATAACTTATATAATACCTTTAGCACAGGCTTTGTAAGATGTACTAGTAATTACGAGAGGTATGTGCAGGAAAAGGACTAAAACAAACAGTGCTGGAGATACACCATCAGTCAGATTTGGTCGCTGTTTCCTAGCCTCATACACACCTGTTTTTCAATATACACAGGTCTCACATCTGAAGTTACCGTTTGTGTATGCACTACTTTGCAAGTTGTTCCAAATGACACGAAAACATCAATTTTAAAAAACGGACAAAAATTTCCTGAAGTTGCCATTTCAGCTTCAACATTGTTCCACATTTGTGTAAACAACTTAATGAGACCTAAGATGTCTAGGTCAACAATGGTTATTCTTAGAAAACAACAACAACAAAACTGAAATTTATCTTTCATTACTATGCATCAAGGGAACGGTTGAACCGTATAAATTACAAGCTCTTCTATGTATTGAGATGTGTTTAGTTCGTCTGTGCATTAGATAGAAATTTACAACCAGCGGATTATGGCGAGTAGATGCACTACCATGTTCGCATATATCGCGCGCGCACGTATTTGTGTGTATATATACATATGTATGATAACAATAATAACTATATATATATAATTGATATTTTGAAGTTAAAACAATCAATAAGATCAAGACACGTATATGCAACATTCATATTCTAAAATTGCTTGCTATGATCAAAATCTGCATGGATTTAAATAATTAGTATACATGTAAACGCATGGTTTATCACATACAACCTTAATATAAACAATTAATTCACCATGTACTTGCTCTCATAAACAGTTTCTCCCAATAGACCGAGTTTGCCATTAGGTAATATCAGCGTAATTTTCTAAGCTTAATTCGAAGTTCCTACAAATCCCATGGTTTATGTCTAATAATTTGCATATAGAGCGAAGTAACAAATGATTATGACGAAGTACTGTGAACATTTTATTTTCAATCGATAAATCCTACGTAAATAATAAATGGAATATAGTTAATTTATATTCTTAGAGTCGGATATTTTATAAATATTATACCAACCCAACAAGAATTCCTCACTAGCTTAAGTCTTACAGTAAAACCCGATAATTCAAGCGCTTTCAGAAGGACCGCTGAATTTTTTTAAATTGTGTCTTTAACTTCTTTTACGACCTTAAATGATCCTTGAGTATTAAGAAATTATGTACCGTAAAAGTATTCTCGGAAACTAATTCCAGAAACACAACAAAAAGTTTATACCTTGATGAACGGTAAACATGCGTCAATGCTTCTTAGGCTATTAAAACAGAAGTACAAAGCTTGAAAACAAATAAATAAAACGAATCATCTTCTAAATAGGTGTTTGAAACGAATGAATCATTCCCTAATGTACATATAAGTTCAAGACACAACCGGTTTGACTTGATTTCAGCACTATATAAAAACCCTTCACTTCTCAGGTTACTTGACCTTAATTCTAATCTATGCTAATATAAGGGGGAGATTATCTCCATGTCTTTTTTTTTGCTTCACGAAACCAAATACTTCTCCCCCCTCCATGCATATTTAAAAAGTGTAATTTATCTTTAGCAAGATAAGTTTCTTTTTACCCCATTCCCACGAATCACAGCTTGCATAAAAAACACCGTACATCAAAACTAAAATAGATCAACTGCAAGACATGTGCTTGATAAAGGTATATGTTGCTAATTCTGAAGGTCACTTTTCTATTTATTTGAAATAAGTTTCAACTAAGGTGTCACAGTTTAAACACTAAACAAGTGCATTATTTTCGAAGTTTGGATTGATACGACAGGCTGAATTTATAAACAAACTGGAATTCAGTAGTGGAGCTTAAAACCCCCAAAAAATTCATACTATGTTAGAGAGCATACAAGTCTCACATTAGTGTATCTAACAACTGGTGTTTAACTCATAAAAACACATGTGGTATTAATCACGAGTAAATAAGCACAGTATGTTTTTCCAGAACAATACACGACATTAATGAGTCAATAAAAACAAACAAACAATAATACCAAAATGGTATTCTGTAAAATTATGTTAACAAGTATTTATAGAGAATTTTTACACAGAAATAATAAAATTCTTATGCTAAAACAATAGATGTTTGCGTCATATAACACATCTTCAAAAATTCCAACTTTTATAAGATGTTGACTGTAATGACTTTTTTTGATAACACAATGAAAAACTCGTAAAGTTATAATTGAAGAAAAGGAAATACGTTCTCGGTCGTCCGAACGCATTTTTTCTTAACCTTTCGATATAACGACATATACACATTGGACGATTTAACCACAATTTTATAACGTTAAGTTTCGGTGCGGTTATTTTTTTACTTATCATATAGCTCTCCTGAAAACGCGTCTTGGAACAAACAGCGACGTGACGTGATGATACGATGCAAAAAGCTGTCCCTCCTCGAAATGGTACGTTGCTTAAACAGCGTAAACGTCGACCAGACAATTTCCTTATTTTCAAGAATATAGTATGTTGATATAGTTATCGACGAAATGGGTATGTAAAACACCGATTTAAAAAGAGACTAGTTAATTTTGTACTTATACTTGCAAGACTGTTACTGTTTCAATACTCTTTTCTTCAGTGTCAACTGATGAACCTTTCAAAACACACACACAGTTGGATGACGCACGTAACAGCTCTAAATAAATGTCTACCGCGTGCAAGAAACTGAGAAAAGGTAATGCTTTAAATTAATCTACCGCACTTCAGTATACGAAGGTTAGGTACGTATTATCAAAACAGTTTTAGAGCCTCTCCACGTTGTTACAGTTCATGTCGCCACATTCTGTCATGCTCTACCTGACGATCGTGCAACTCGATAATATCCCTGCAGCGCAGTTTCCATCGAAAAATGGTCCATTGTAAAGCTGTCTGTCTAAAGCACATCCCTCCTTTTCCTTAATCCAATTAGCGCAAGAGGAGGACTACTTCCCAGCACCTGTTTCAGCAGTTCGATCACACTGAAATTCATAGGTGGTCCTGCGCCTTGACTGATATGTCAAAAAATTGCATGAATACTCATTTTATTGCCTAGCTGCTTGAGGTACACGAAGGCTGAACGGATATATCGTGGAAACAACTTTTATTCAAATGACTTGTCTCTCTTTTTCCCAGACGGACATCCTTCTTGATTATGTTGCTTGGTATTGTTTGGGTCACGTGGGCAGCTTTTGTTACCGACCTTTGTTTTCGTGGATTCACATATGTTACAAGACGCCGTACTTTGCTTACCACGGCTGGGGTACGACTTGTTACAGATGTCTTGCTGGATGGTCCTGGTTCCCCACGTTGATCCACATCCCTTTGTTTTACAGTGCTATTAAGTACAAAGGCTAACCCCAAAATTTGCGATGTGGACACATCTTCATGATCTCAGTGTACGAATATTTGGCGTTAGAAAAAGCCGTTACATACCCTTCCTAAGAGCGATAAAAATGTTGTGGTACACTACCTACTAAATGCCACACAATTTTAAAGTGTAGTTATGATACATTCTGTTCCACTGCGACTTCACATCTGCTGTAGTTCTCCCACGACTTGTTGATTTACATATACATATCAATCCTCTGTGTTTGTAGTTGTGTGTGTGTATATATATATATGTATATTGCATTTTAAATAATTATTACCATTATTTGTGAAATTCTCAGTTGACCAAGTGCATCATCTCTGTGGGATGTGACATCGATTTAAAAGTTGATTGTTAAAAATATAAGATACTTTAGTACAAAGGATTTTTGATATACGTAACAGATTTACAAATAATTCCTAAACATTAAAAAAAATCAGAAGTTCCCAACTTTACAATATATCATGTTTTCAAAACCCTAAAATGAAACACGTTTTTATTTTCCTTTCGTAATATTCCCCCTATTGCTCAGCGGTAAGTTTTAAGGCTTGTAACTCTAGATAAAACACTGATATTTCACTGCGTAACTCTGTGCTAAAACAAAACAATGAACTTCTCCTGACTGTAAATAAAGATGTTTAACACCCAGACTGCGAGTCAGTGAGAGATGTTTGGTAGGCTAAACACCATTAAGGGATGAGCTCTTTTGGAAGTAAAGTGCATTTTCTTTTAGGTTATATAATGTTTTGGTTCTAACTTGAATACCGGAAACTGCTCTACAGCCAACTCAATCCCTCGAATTCGGTCTCACTGACTTGCAGACTAGATGTAAGAAAGTAACCTAAAAGTGTGAAAATCGACGTGTTGAACAGATAAACAGAATGTGTTGTAATTTTTTGTATACAAGTGTTTCTAGCTGTGCTCTGAGTCAGACTATCGTGCTCTTTTAAAATGTTAATATGGCCGTCCCCATGTGAAAAAAAAACGAACAAAAAACTTGACTGTTGAAATTTAAAAAATCGAAAATTAAAGACAAAAAAGTTTTCCCAACCAAAAATTCTACTAAGCCTATAAAACATATTAAGAATACAGCTTTTGAATTTATTTTCTCTTGAGATTGTGAAAAATAGGCCGATTGAACATGAGCTGCTGAAGTTTACATATGGAATCACAATAGCTTGTTTGTTGATTGAATTTCGCGCATAACTACTTGAGGACTATCTGCGCTAGCTGTTCGTAATTTACAAGTGATAGACTAGAGGGAAGGCAGCTAGTCAACATTACCCACTTCCAACTTTTGGGTTACTTTTTACCAACTTTTTATTATAACTTCCCCACGGTTGAAAGGGCGAGTATGTTCGGGACATCGCGAGTGGAGTGTTCTAACTACCAGGCCATGTCAGGCCCCAACGAAAGCTTCCCCAATAAATGTCCATGCGAGACGAGATGTTCCAGAAGAAGATAAGAAAAATCCAACAAAACAGAAACAGGCACCATACTAAGTAATTTATGGCGTTGGCGTGGCCTCAATGCTGACATTTATACTTTACTTTTTGGCATACTAATATATTTTATTGGGAAAGTGGTAATAAGTAAATTCCATGAATTAATCTGCTATACCTGGCACTATATTTATTGTTCTTTGTTTTCAATTAGAGAGATTCCAAACATCTGTTTAAAATCAAGTGACTTGGAAGGTATTAAATTGAAACATACAACTTAACTGTACGAAAACAACTTGACACTCCGACGAACACTCACTGAAATTACACAAAAAGATGATAAGATTGAAGCTGAATGTGACTAACATCTTCTAACTATAGCCGAAAATATCCTCAAACAAATAACTTACTGAAAATATTATCGGCGGGAATATTCATAAAATAAGGATTTCTTTAGAAAATTCTGCAAGGCTTGAGAAAATCATGAATTTTATCCTTTCTTTTATTGACTATTTTCAGACTTTATTATTAGTTTTTTAATTATTAATCTTTTAAAGGACAGTACCATTGTTCGAAGGTCTTACAACCAGATAAAACAGGTGAAGCATTTTAAGAAAGGAATTTTTTTAAAAAACTCACAATGATACCATTTTTTATCCTGCACAGTAAGTTATTTGTATTTTATTGTAATTTTGAGACTGGAAACAATCTCATTTTTAGAATTGTGTATAAAATAATCGTTGTTTTTTTAAAAAATGCGAGTTTTTTAATATTGAACATTACAAAAGTGCCAAAAAAATTTTAAAAAGGAATTTTTGTCTTAAAACTTATTAGATTTTCTCTTAAAAGAAAAGTTTTATCTGCGGATAAGCAAATAAAATATGTTTCATTGTAAGTTATAATATGCCAACCAAGATACATTTGCCATACCCAGTGCCGACGAGGTCTTTCGCCCAATAAATGGCTCATTAAACTGGTTGGGATACGACATGTTAAATGCAATAAAAAGAATATGTTAAACATACTATTATGTATGACTACTAACACAACTAATCCGACTTTAACTAACCTCTAACACCCAACAAAACATACGGGGCGGGCAAAAGGAAATCATAAATAATGTTAAATCTTCAATAACAGCCGATATGTAAAGTTGAGTAATAATAATAATAACAACAATAATGACTTAGAAAATGAAGTTACAACAATTGTAGATCCGACCATTATAATAAATAACAAAACGAATGTAACTCAATGTTATACCATATATGGATCTGGAGGTACAAAACTAACGGTGGTCAATACACAAACGCGGTTCAATATTCTAAAGAAAAATTAAAAAGGCAGTCATCGTTCGTGATATTCTATAAAACTTTTAAACTCATAATTACAAGCAAGAATATTGCTGAATTTCCCGCAAAATTGAGTGAATTTTGTGTTCAGAATGCTACAGGAGAAACTTTTTTTTTTAAAACGCGAGTGTTACAAGCTTTGTCCACAAAGTATTGTAATGTAAAACAAGTTATATTGTATCTAATAAACTGTCAGTAGTAAACATTATAACATTACCTAATTGGAATATTTGTTTTTGGAAATTGTTTGTTAATAACTTCAAAGACAAAACTGCTCGATTATTGAAAACTTTGAACTTGAATGTTTGATTAACGACGTTGAAATCTAAATCAATATATTTTTTCTAATGAAAGAGGTTGTTTCATTCCTTCAGAGTTCTGGTGAATAATTTTATTCGTCTGTCAAGAAAACCTTGATAATTAGGCATAAGAATATTTTCAGTATATCTACAATCGTGACTGACAGGCAAAGCTTCATCTTAAATCTTTCTCATTAAGGTTTGGAATTTGTGAAAGTTCGAATAAATATCATTCTGCTATAAAATAACTGCGTAAGCGAGGAAATAAGAAAATGCAAAACGGAATATAAAGTAGTAGTGAAAAGCTCGCCAAATTAAAATAACTTTATTAATATAACACGAAAACAACGTTTCGGGCAACAGTCCTTCATTAGGTTTCCAATGAACGAAACTGTTAGTTGCAAGGGTTAGGTTTAAAGAACAAGTAACACGTTGTTTTCGTGTGTTATTAAAAATATATTTTTTAATTTGGCGAGTTTTTCACAACTACTTTGCATTGTCATGTTAAAAACACATAGTCTGCAAGAATTCGTTAAATATAACACAACGGTCAATTTTTATGAGTGACATTGTCTGCATATATTAACGCAAAACATGAATTTACCAAGAATTACTAAAAAGACATAAAATTATTGATGAAATACTTTTAATTTTACCAATGGCAAGACAAGTGAAAAGGTTACTAAAATCAGCATTTATTCTTTTGGTTCAAGGCCTTTAATTGTCTCTTTACATTCAATGGAATTACTAACAATAGTTAATGACTGATACCGGTCCTGTCTTTGATAATATTATAGTTTATTTAAATGCTCTTTTAATGTAGTTCAAACCAATATCTTCAGATTTGACAAATACTTATTCGTAACTTTTGTCGCCCCAGCAATAAACCTGTATTTGTATGGTATTTTATTTAGTTTGGGAATCCAGAATAATTTAGGTATCACATTATAATTTTTAACAGAATGTACTCCGAAGTCCGATAAAACTGTAATGCGTTTATGTATGATATTATCTATAAAATATATAATGTGTTTCTATATCTCGTTACCCTAAGGTTTTAATGCTTTTAAATTAAACCCTACTTCTTTTTATGTCTTCAACTCTCTTTACCCATTTCCTAAGTAGGATTACTTTTAAATTGCAATTTTACTTCATTTAAGCAAAACATTATTGAGTGATTTACTACTTACTTGTTTGGTTAGTTTTTTGTTGTTAAGCACAAAACTACGCTGTGTACCATCTGCGCTGTGCCCATCACGGACATCGAAACGCGGTTTTTAGTGTTATAAGTCACCAGAAGGGCTACTTGTTTAGTGCGTTTCCAATTAATTTTAAGGCATTTCCGGAGTTTAGGAACCTTGCTCTTTAATAGCCGCAAATCATCATTAGTTACGATGTAAAGGTTACCAATGAGCACGTGATTAATGGGAGAATAAATGTTAGGAGATTAATTACATTCGCATTGGTAGAATAAAATGTTGGGTAACTCCTTAATGTTATTTAACACTGTATTTGATTAGAGATTCTACTACCAATGATCGATCTTTTTACTATGTGTGTCGTATCCCAGCCTTCTTGAAGAACCTTGTTCTCCTCAGACTAAAGGCTTCATCGGCATTGAATACAGTATGGTTGACACATTATTACACAAATTTATTTACCTTCATTCAAGACTCGTATTAATAATTACTAATGTAGTCTTCTAATGTTGTAGTCGTTTGTCACGCTTCGGGACTAAGAATTCTAGCTCGTTTATTCGTCCTTTTTTTTTCTGAATGATGCGCAGGGCAGGTTAATTCAAGAATAGATGATAATAATATATAGCGTTATAATAAAGAAATAATACTGTTAAATAATCCTTGCCCTAATTCTAATGTGTTATGAGATAAATACAACTGATAAAAATAACACTTCACCAACTTACTCCAGTTCACACCGTAACGGTCATTGTCAAGCGGTTTGCTAATATAAATAGCCTCTCTACCATTACTATTTCCATCTTATTCTAGTTGGCTCGAAAAACGTCAGTATTAGTTGAACTGAATTAGTGGACACTGAATATAGCAGTTATAAAGTGGTTGACACATTATTATACACTCTTCTTTACTTACGTTCATTTCTTACTAATAATCCAATGATATTCTCTCTCTCTCTTTTTTACAAATTTACAGAGTAAACATTTAAAATTTCACACTGTATGGATTCTGCGGGTTCAGTGCGAAAATCCTGCAAAGTTAATGTTGATAGAGGACACTCGGGTATTTATTTTTGGTAGAAGAACTGCGATAATTCGTTCTTACTATCAAAAATTGTGAATCTCCACCAAAAATATTGAACTTGTGAAAATATGTTCTGCAACGTGTCTGGTGCCTCACTGCTATTCTCGAACGAAGACTACTATTAATAACATAACATTTCGTTTGTAATGTAGCTAGTGAATGAGTTGTTAAATACTATTTTGTGACATGTTTATAGTTTCTAAGGAAGCATTTAACCATTGGATCGTTTAAATCACGTGGATGAAAACCACCATCAAATCCTAATAATATTACCAGAGTCAGACTCTGGGTTACTACAGGGTGTCTGAAAAGTCTGGAACCATAGATGGTTTACAGCATTTTTTAATTTCAGATACGTGGCCTGTTATGGCATTGTCAAAGCATGAGAAGGTCGAGTTAATCCTGCTGTGTGGAAGAGAAGGTTGGACCCAACGGAAGGTTGATGCCGAATTTAATGTACGCCATCCAGAGAGAGAAACAACACTCACATGCTGTTGGAAAGTAGCTAGCTAAATGTAATGAGATGAGTGCCGGACCATTGACAATGATAGAAATATGCTTCGCAGTGTTCAAAAGGAAAAGAAATACTGTCTCCAAACTTGTTCTGAATTACAAGAACAGCATGTGAAACACATTTTGTAAAATACGTTAAGTTCCTATGGCTCCAGACTTTTCGGTCACACTGTATTTACAATCCTGGTACTGTGGTTAGCTACCAAACTTTTGACAGTACCTGAATGACCTGCGCAGGACTTGTTTAACCGGGTGTCACCCGAGCCGGAATTAACTTTACATGTGTATTCATGTCTTGAATCAGACGCTATAAAACTTGAATGCAAATATTTAAAATTGAAACTTGAAAAATACATTTAAAAAAATGCAGAAGGTCATATTTAATTAACACTTTAACATAATAGGTGTGGTCATTTCACATTAACCACAAGATTTTTCAATACGTAATATAGCAGCAATTAATTAGCGTTCACATTTAAATTATCAAATAAGTTAATTAAAGTTGCATAAAAAGGCATAAAATTCACTTGTTCCAAATTTCAAATAAAGATTGAACTTATACAAACTACGACGTAGGGTATATCTACGTTACACTGTTTATTCTGTATACAAACTACGAAGTATGGTATATCTACGTTACACTACTTATTCTTTATACAAACTACGAAGTATGGTATATCTACGTTACACTGCTTATTCTGTATACAAACTACGAAGTATGGTATATCTAAGTTACACTGTTTATTCTGTATACAAACTACGAAGTATGGTATATCTAAGTTACACTGTTTATTC